>NC_140968.1:96784870-96789870 GCF_056783735.1 Eptatretus burgeri | reverse complement strand
TATATATATATATATATATATATATACATATATATATATATATATATATATATATATATATATATATATATATATATATATATATATATATATATATATATATATATATATACATGTTGTTGTTCGTCTTTCGGCTGCTCCCGTGAGGGGTCACCACAGCGGATCATCCGTTATGATCCGCATACTGATTTGGCACAGGTTTTACACCGGATGCCCTTCCTGAGGCAACCCTGGTCACCTCTTACAACACGGATATGGATTGGGTTTCGCCATGATTCTCGGCTGCCCTACACCCGCTCATAGCGTGGCCCAGTGCAGAGCTCCCGTCCTCAAGCGATCCTCCAACCCAAGCCTCCGAGTAGCCGGATTACAGGCGCACACCACTACACCCGGTATGTATGTATGTATGTATGTATATATAGTTACGGATTTCAGAATCCGGTCTGATGCATGCATCCACATAACTCGGTCCTCACAGTTATTTCCTTAAATGCCTGTTCAGCTTGGCCCCATCCCCATGTCTAATGGGATCTTAAATGTGATGTGTTGAGAAGGGTAAAGGATAGATCCCCTCTTATGGGAAGCTTTTTCTTTACGACAGATCCGTTTACTCACATTTCTTTCACGAGCTCTGAAGCCCGCCCCCCATTCTTCCTCAGCAACAATCTTTCGTTTTTGAGAGAGACGAGAGAGACGCCTGCCTTTTTTGAGAGCGCACGGGTCGTCATGGTAACCGTGCACCAGTGGGACCGGGGTGAGCTTGGGGTGGACTGTACCGGTGGAGACAGCCCGGAGATATAAAAACGAGCAAGAGGTACGTTCTGGAGAGAAAAGTGTGAGGAGAGAAAAAGCGTGAGGAGAAAAAGCAAAAGAGGAAAAAGAAAAAGCGAAAGGAGAGAGGAAAAAGCAAAGGGCGAGAGAAGCGAGCAAGAAGCGGGTGTCTGACCAGCGCCAATGAGACAATTCGTCCTTCCCAGTGCTTCGGCAAGCGAGCGTGTGGGTGTGAGCAGAGCTGCCAACAAGTGAGGCACGGGTTGGTCACCGACAATACCAGGGTCTAAACCCGCGACAGACGATCTTGGTGCCCTCCAGACTTCGACTGGCGTTCAAGGCTGCCCCGCGAGAGGGTGCACGGCAAAGCTGGGTGCTGGCGACGGACGTGACACGCACGCACGCATTTCAGGACGTTTTCGCTTCACGGACGATTTTCTGGTGAGCAAGACGATTCTTCCCCCCCCCCCCTCAATGATCTGTTGCGTACCCATGTCTGTGTTTAGCTGTAAGTCAACCCCCGATAAGCATCTGCTCTTTGTCTCTCTCCTGCCATTTTGATTGATTTTGCTTTGAAATTCATTCTTTATTTACCTCAGCAAATAAAAAGTTCTTTTTATTTATTTATTTTATTATGAATAAATTATTTGTCGATTTCCAACCTGTCCGTGTTTGACCTTTCCTTCTATTGGTCCAGCATTGTTCGAACCGAGATAGACTGGGAGTTAATTACCACAGATTTGACCAAAAATCTTCAGCACGCACCAGCGGTTAAAACACTTGGCCGCCCTAATTAAAATCTAATCAGATAACATTGTTGCTTTGCCGAGGGCATGCTCCCTGCTCAGGTAACCACGTGACCTCTAGTAAAACGGAATAATTAAAACGGTGGACACTGGAACTCGTGGTTGACTGGGTGGTGCTCGTGGTTCTAAAACAACCCACCGTACCATAACGTTAATTGTGATCGATGGCCCCAGGTACGGCTCGACTGAGGACAACTGGGGATTAATCCCCCTGAGTGACAAGCTGGTGTCTCGGTACCTGTGGCCGCAACAATATATATAGTGTTGCGGTTCTCGGAACCGCATACATCCAACAGACAGTGGTCCCAAGACAGTTATTCCATGAATATACGTGTGGTTATTCCCTTTCCTTTTGTCTCACGGGACAAGGGAGTGCGTTGCGATGTTCTCATAGCAAGGTTTGCTTGCATCATTTTTTCTTCATTTCGTCTCGACTCTCCTTTTTGTCTGATTATATTCCTGAAGTAAATCAGCCACGTGCACCTTTGCTGTGAGGTGGGACCTCATAGCGGCCGGCGCGTGTGGCGCCGCTGTGAGGAAACTGCAGCACAGAGCCCTTGTTCCTGGGCAAGCCCGAAACCCAACGTGTGCAGCGAGTCATATAGTGCACTTAGCAGTGCGGGATTATCGACTTGAGCTTCCGATGATCTAGGGAAGATTGCCGGTTGCATTAAAAAGGCAGACAAATGAATACCTCTTAAGAGGATGCATGAATGGTGTTTTTCCCAACACAGGAAACACAGCCAGCACGAGCCCCATGCTGCACGAAACGCGTACGGAGGCCGATAAAGACGACTCCACGCCATGTTGGGCGGGATAAGAGTGTGCGGAGTAGAAGCGGCTCGTTCCTTTTCAACCTCAATATCCGACACATATTGGTGTTCGCCCCACGCACACGCTCGCAGAGTCGTGTGAACGCGAGCGCTGGCCACGTACGTAATGGCCGAACCCCATAGAGAATGTGCTCGAAGGAATGTGCTATACATTTACTGTGTAGAATGTGCTCGAAGGCAGACACGTACGCTGCTAGCAAAACGTGTATGGATTTATCCATAACGCTGTACCTTCGGCCCTCGCTGGCAGCAGCGGATTCTCCACAGATGGTGACCGTCTTCTCATCTCCACGGCCAGCGAAGCTGCAATCGAGCCGGGGAACGTACAGTGCGGGCCATGTTGGTGCACAGAGCTGGCGTGTTGATCGGTGCTGGTTGGGCACCCGAGCGGACATGCGGGACCCTCGGCCGGTCGCCAGGGCAAGGCCCAGGTGTTTTTGCAGGACGATTCGCGTGCCAATTTCGGTGTGGACGATTCGCGTGCCAATTTCGGTGTGGGCGACAGAGCATCCCCCCCAAAACGTATTGGTGGAGGGTCGTGCTATCAAGCACAAAGGTACCAAGAACGTAGCCTCAACTCCTTTCCTTTCTTGTTGCAATACTCCGTCTTCATCGAGTTTTGTGTGTGTGTGTGTGTGTGTGTGTGTGTGTGTGTGTGTGTGTGTGTGTGCGTGCGTGCGTGTGCTGGCGCCTGTCTGCTCAAGTAAGATTGCAGAAGATCATTATTGTTATCATCATTATTGCGATTATTTTCACGTTAAGTCTACTCTGTGTCCACTTTTATAAGTTGCTTGTTTATTTGTTGCACCACACCTCTCTCCCCTGTCTCTGCACCACACACCCCAATAAATCCTGATCGTACCACATACCTTTCCTCACCCATTGTAAATAAATCATGATTAGAAATGTTCACTGTTAATTTTTGTCTTTTCTTCCATTGATCCAGCATGGTCCGAATCCAAGTTGAGCCGGGACTTTATCCCCAGCGGTCCTTTCCTTTGAGCCAGTACGTCCTTGGCAGTGTTGCTCGGCTGCATCAGATCCGGTCCGGTAGAGTGATCCAGTTTGGACAAAGCGACCGAGGGCGTGTTCCCAGGTAATTAAACCCCTTGATTAATTAGGTAACCCGATTAAACCCATAGACGGGAGGACCCGAGGTCACGCGGTTGAGTTATTGGTGTCCACGGTCGGTTAAGCGACCCGCCAAGTCACGGAATTATCCGTATGCGATGGCCTACAATTCCAGGGACTCTGGTGGGAACTAAGATAGCTTCCCCCACCTTGTGCTCTTCTCAGTTGGCCTGCAATGATTTTATATATATATATACGTATATATTGTTGTGGTTACCAGATTCGCAAACCACCATTCAGGTCCCTTAGGTGAGGTATCTCGGTAAGTACATGTGTAGTTAGGCCCAAACCCGTTGTCTAGTGGGAATACATGTCATTTATGCGAGCTGCGACTGTTCAGGATAGCCGTTTTTCTTTTACTATCTTTATTTTGGACCAACCGCCATGATCACAACCACAACATCAACCACCGACCACAACCACCGCTTCACCACAACCGTCACGACCTTCACGCACACCTCACAACCGTAGCATCGCCACCGTTCTTGCCCCGCTGTGGGTACCGGTGTTGGACTCATGCAGAACGCGCGTCGAACAGCGTGTACAAAATCACGGATTTTGTGCTTCAAAAACGGATCAAAAACGACACACGCCCACTTTTTGCCGTCCAATCGGTGAGCGAGGGGCGATTTGGCCCCGCCCCCAGGGCGATCGATATATGCAAATTTGTGGATCAAAAAGCCTTCACGCCCACTTTTTCTCGGGCCAATGGGGAGCGAGGTGAAAGGTCAAAGGGAGGGGGTCAAAGGCGAAGTTACGGGGGGATAAAAGGACGGTGTTCGTCAGTCAGAGAGAGTCGCAAACGAGAACGAAAGAAGTCTGGAGCCCGAAGCCTGCAGTGGCTGGAGAAGCTGAAGAGAGTCGGACGAGGGGGTGCTCGCGTCGGTGCCAGGAGCTGCACGCCCGAGGGAGGCCGGCAGCGCGACCTGGCCGAGGTGGAGACGCACACCAGGGATAATAAAGATCCTCTATACCCCGAGCATCAGCAACCCCCTCCTGTTTCCCCCCGCGCTGAGATAGTGCGACCAAGGGGGCCCCGTTCCCACCCCCAGCCAGGCACTGTCCACGAGGCCCGCGGGTTGCGGGGCCATCGCCGCTCCGCGTCTCATCACCAGACGGGTAGGCCCGACCCGGTCTCGGCCTCAGGCCTGCCCCATTCTTGGGGGATTTCTTTTCCTTGGTTTTGGGTATGTGTTGTCGGCGCCGTCTGTGAAGTAGAATTGTATAAGTGTTGCCGTGTGCTCGGTAGTCGGTATTAGCTCTGCACTGTGTTTTCACTTTTATGTTTGCTTTTTGTGTAAATGGAATTGTGTTTTCTTTTTTGTGTGCATTTGGTGGAATTGTATTTGTGTGCTTCCCGTGTGCCGCGAATAAATGTGCTTTATTGTTGAACTGTTTCCCGCTTCGCTTCGTCTTTTTCCTCCATTGAATCCCCATCTTGCTTCACGTAAAGGGTTGG
>NC_140968.1:96587370-96764870 GCF_056783735.1 Eptatretus burgeri | reverse complement strand
TGTGTCGGCGCCGTGTCTTGTAAAGTGGAACTGGATAAGTGTTGCCGTGTGTACGCGTATTCGGTTGTAACTCTGCGTCGTTTTTGTTTTCCTGATATAGGTGCATTCTGACTGTTTGGCTGTATATGTGTGCTTTCCGTGTGTCACGTAATAAATGTACATTGTGTGAACTGTTTTCCCGTTTCGCTTCGTCTTTTCTTTATTGACCCTCCATCCTGCTTCACGTAAAAGGGTTCGTAGTGGGCTTAAAATGCCCGATAATTAATCGGAACCGTCGAGGCTGACGATAACACCGCTCGGTTATCCCGATAGCACGGAACGGACCGCTTAAGCGGTTCGTGTCTGGAGTTGGCCTGCGGCGAGGTACGATCGCCCGGTCGACCATCCACGCAGGTACTTAGGTAGATCGAATTTGGCGAGCAACCCTATCTTGCGCGGATGGGCAATTGGTACGGTCGTGGTGGGGTTAAACCCCCACCCGTGACTGGCTCCCGGTGTTGTTCCGAGAGGGTCACGACGGAATTGTCCATTCCGGTGGGCGAGGCGGCCGCCATTCGAGTCGAGCGGCCGATCGTACGCCAGCGGGCGCGAATTCGCAACAATATATATATATATATATCTTCTCCTCTTCTTCTTCTTCTTTCGGCTGCTCCCGTTAGGGGTCGCCACAGCGGATCATCCATATGAGCCGCATAGTGATTTGGCACATGTTTTACACCGGATGCCCTTCCTGACGCAACCCTGGTCACCTCTTACGACACAGGGATCTGGTACACCTATTTTAACCGGGGTATACACCGGCCCAGTACACTGGTACTCATTTCGCCGACCTCGGAAGGATGACAGGCTGAGTCGACCCCCTGGTGTTATGACTTGGTATATATATATATATATATATATATATATATATATATATATATATATATATATATATATATATATATATATATATATATATATATATACATATATATATATATATACATATATATATATATATATATATATACATATATATATATATATATATATATATATATATATATATATATATATATATATATATATATATATATATATATATATATATATATATATATATATATATATATATATATATATATATATATATATATATATATATATATATATATATATATATATATATATATATATATATATATATATATATATATATATATATATATATATATATATATATATATATATATATATATATATATATATATATGTCGCTGCCGAACCACATGACCAATATGACGTCAGTTCCCCCCCCCCCCCCCAGACCAATTTATTCCAAGATGACCCTCAAACTTCCATACTGATCGGATGTAGCGTTCTGTGTGCCATTTTGACACAACGAAGGCACCTATGAGATGACACAAAAATCACACATTCCCCATGCAGAGTACTTGCCGTGTGCCAAATTTCAATCGTTTCCTTGGTGCAGTTTTCGCAGATAGAGATCCAAATTTTTTCCTTTTTTTCCAACATGGCTGCCAAACCACATGACCTATGACATCATAAATATCATTAAAACATTATATATGAGTAGTCACTTATGGTGAAACTTTCCTGTCAATCCGACAAGCGTTTGCAGAGAAAAACACTCACGTTCTGTGAGAACACACAAACAAATGGACCCAAATGAAATACCCTCTCCTTTGACAAGTGTAATCAAAACACTTTTCATTCCATAATATCATTGAGCAATTGGAGGGTAAGAGCAAATAAATTAATTAGCACAATATTAGGATGGTCGCTAAGTTTCGGGGAATTTTTTCTGCAATTTGTGGAAGTGTTTCCTTTTGTGTCCATTTTGCACACCCCATGCATCCTCCTCAACCCCTCATTCCCCCCACACCCAATCGTTTTGTCCAAGTCTCCCTCAAATTTTTTTCCTTCAACTCAGCTGTTTGTATCCCCCTTCTCTTCTCCTCTCTCCCGCGTTCCTTTTGTCCCGATCCGTTCGGTGTTCTAGCTCTTCCAGGAGCCTTGACTGTATGCAAAGTGTTTATTGACAGAACTATTTGTACAATTACATTACGACATCACAAAGGTTTACAACAGAAATATTTAATACAATGAAAAAAATGACAACGGGTATTAGATAAACACCAGTCTAATCACCATAATTCCGTTGGTACTGCATATGGGGCAAGGGGAAAACAAACAGTGTGATGTGGTTATCATGGATGGGTAAGCGTCCACACCAGCTGGATTAGGTCACATGGAGTCACGTCAGCGTCCCGTGCGATGCAGTCACCGTAGACGTCTGTAATAGTCTCCTTTTTCAGTTATCACCGTCACGGGTGTCAGAAATCAATTGTGCTCACTGTGAAGACAGGAGGAATCATTGTTAGTAGTTTCCTTCATCTTCCACTGTTTGATAAATAATGAGAAAACATTGTGCAATTTCCTTCCGGTGGGTTTAGCTGCTCATCATTCTTGGTAAATCCTCAAAATGAGATACAGCATTGGAGTGTAAATAGAAGACACAACAATGTCTACCAGATCAGACAAAAGTTTTTTTTCCTCTCAAAATCCATCAGCCAATAAGAATTTGAAAAACAATTTCGAGAAAATAAACTTGCCATCACCATACAGTCGTAGCCAAAAAGTATTGGCACCCTTGCACTTTTTTCAATAATGCACCATTTCTTCCAGGAAATTATTGAAAGTAAAACATATTTTGGTATCCACAAATGTATTTCTTTGGTTTGCAGTGAAACAAACCAAAAAAAGCCGGAAAAAATTTCTAAATCTGAGCTTATTGCAAACAGCAATCCTAAAATGGCCCGGACAATATTATTGGCACGTTTTAGAAGTTGTTTGAAATAATTCGATGTGAAGCAGGTGATTCTCCTTTACTTTGGAAATGAACTCACCTACGGTGAGTTGAGGTGCCTGCAATATGAAAACCACTCATTCAACCAGTTTAAATAGAGAAAAGGAGTCATTCTGCTGTTGTGTGTCACTGTGTACCACAATGAACATGGAGAAAAGAAAGAAAATCAGAGAATTGTCTGAGGAGGTCAGACACAAGATTGTAGCCAAGCATGGACAATCTCAAGGTTACAAGTCCATCTCCAAAGACCTTGACGTTCCTGTGTACACAATGTTATCAGGAAATTTAAGACCCATGGTCCTGTAGCCAACCTCCTTGGATGTGGCCGCAAGAGAAAACTTGATCGAAGATTACAGCGACGGATTGTTCGAATGGTGGAGAAAGCACCTCGATCAACTGCCAAACAGATTCAAGCTGACCTTCAGACACAAGGTACGACAGTTTCAACTCACACCATCAGTCACCAACTCGATGAAAGGGGGTTCTACAGTAGGAGACTCAGGAGGACCCCACTGCTGAGAGAGACACATAAGAAAGCCTGACTGGAGTTTGCCAAAACGCACCTGAAGAAGCCAAAATCCTTCTGGGAGAATGTCCTGTGGACAGATGAGAACAAATTAGAGCTTTTTGGTAAAGCACATCATCTCTGCATTTACAGAAAACAAAATGAAGCTTTCAAAGAAGAGAACACCTTCCCTACAGTCAAACATGGAGGAGGTTCAGTGATGTTTTGGGGTTCCTATGCTGCCTCTGCCACTGGGTATCTTGAATGTGTGCGTGGCATCATTAAATCAAGAGATTCCCAAGGCATTTTGCAGCGCAATGTTCGACCCAGTGTCAGAAAGCTGGGTCTCCGTAAAAGGTCATGGGTCGTGCAGCAGGACAATAACACCAAACACACTTCATAAAGCACCCAGGAATGGTGCAAGACAAAATGCTGGACTGTTCTGAAGTGGCCAGCAATGAGTCCAGATCTAAATCCCATTGAACATCTGTTGGAAGATCTGAAAACAGCAGTTGGGAGAAGGCACCCTTCAAATCTGGGAGAACTGGAGCAGTTTTCACAAGAAGAGTGGGACAAACTGCCAATGAAGAGGTGTAGGAAGCTCATTCATGGCTATAGGAAGTGCTTCACTGCAGGTATTTTGTCCACAGGCTGTGTGTTTCCAAATATCAAGTTGAGGGTGTCAATAATTTTGTCAATGCCATTTATTTTTATTTTCTGATTTAAAAGGATATATTAAGTTCTGAATCAACAACAAAGGTTCTGTAATATAAACAGTGAAATAAAGAATTGTGGAGACAAAATACTTTTGTCAATTTCAACTTATTTTTGGAGAAAATTGTGAGTTATTTGAAAAAAGTGCAAGGGTGCCAATATTTTTGGCCAAAACTCCAAATAGGGTAACCAAGGTGGAACAGTAATAATGCCAAGTTATTTAAAAAAAAAAAACCTGGAGAACTGGAGTAATCAGTTACAGCAATTAGCATATTCATCACATGCAACAACAAAAAGAACAAATGTTAACAAAAAAATTACTTACCTGCACAGCAGGTCAAACGGTGTGTTTCCTTTTCCGTGCCTCCTCCTTGGGAGGGTCAGCTGGTAACACCTTCAACCTTACGCCACAAACCTCTTGCCCATGCAGTGCCTCTATGGCAGCTTTGGCACTCGACTCGTCAGCATACTTCGCGTAGCCGTATGACTTGCTGGGCAGCATGTATATCTCAATGAGATTACCAAACCGGCTGCAACAACAAGAAATACGTACATAACGTAAGACTGCATTAGTTTCTAAATTTATAATTTTTTGCACATGTTCAACAGTTGCACTGCACACATAAGCCTTGATCAATGTATCCAAATCAAAATGTAACGTTCTTGCAAAACATTTATTCAAAAGAAATGAACAACAAACTTGGAAAATTTACAGGAATATTAGAAGCTCAGTACTCACAGAATAAGGAGGTACATAAGAATGAGCTGCTGTGCTCAGTCGGACAACCAGATATAACTTGCATGACATATGCAAACGCTTTAGATTATGCCTAAGGGTTCTTATGGGTCTGGGGCAGGGGCTTGGGTGGTCTTGTGCATCTTCAAGGTCTAAAGGGTCTTTTTGTTGTGTGTGGTGCAATTCAGCATGTGCACTTGTTTTTGTTTCCAGGGCATGAACATGCCTGGTTTCGTGTCCGAGTTGGACGTGATGAGGTGTGGGTTGTGTGGTTGTTGGGGTTCTCCTTGGGTGTTGTACACACATGGATATGGTGTTTGAGGTAGTGTTGTTGCTCACCTTATGCAGCTGGTTGCACCATCCAGTTTTCACCATTCGTATCAGAGGTGTGTCTTGTGTGGGTATGTCGACCATCTCGCCAGATGGACCACACTCTCAGCTCTTCAAGTGTCGTGCTTCCAGTATCAACTTGTCGTTTGTTGTACGTCATGTCTAGGACACGGGTCCCATCAAAGTTAAATTTGTAGCCAGATTGTAGGCAATGACATGCCATGACTGACTGTGTCATCTTTCCAAATTGAATTGCTCGATCATGTTCATCTGGCATTTGTTTTAAATTTCTTCCAGTTTCACCAACGTAAAATTGGTCACAGTCTTTGCATGATGAATAGTAAACGACTCCAGATTTATCACCAGCTGGTATTGTGCCCTTAAGTTTTGACATTACATTACAGATGGTGCATAGAGGCTTGCAGGCTACATCAATCCATGCGCTGCGTACTATCCTGCCAATCCTTTCATAAATGCCTGGGTAGTATGGCAATACACAGTGCCCAAGTATGTCTGGCTCCTTTTGTTCTGTCCATTTTGGTTCTTTCAAGGTGGGGTGTATCCCTTGTCAGGTGGGGTTTTGTCAGGTCAGGTTCGATCTGTGACCTGCTACAGGTACCATGTAAACCTGTACTAACCTGTTCCATGGTCGGGTTGTCGGCGACTAAACCGTCTCCCCCACCAGGTTTTCTGGTGAGGAGGGTGTTTGGATATGGACACCCAGCAGGATTAAAAACAAAACCTGTCTAAGGGCGGAGGAGCTCCTTGTGAGCCAACGGCCATCCATATCTAGTGCCCAACTGTGTCTGCGGACGTCCTCCTGCAGTTGGGTTACTTCTTATTAGGAGGTTGGTGGCAGGATTTGCACTCCAGCCACCGTAAAACGCTTCATTCCGCAAAACGCAAAAACGCAAAAAAATCTGAAAACCCACTCCGTGGGAGTACCTCCTGTGCAGCTTCCCTTCGCAGGGCAGCTCACCGGATGATGGGATTGGGGCAAAGCCTTCGGGACCCCCAATCTTTGATAGGAGGGAAACCACAGGGTAACATCCCTGGGTCAGATTGCGGGAGAGTGTGTCGGAGTGGTGCTGAGGTGTCGTCCACCAGACGGCGGTCTCCTTGGGTTAACCTGAGGCGGTCCCTTCGGGTGGGTGCCTGGAATGTCCTATCCCTAAGAGAGGATGATCACCTGTCTCTGTTATCATCTGAGCTCAAGCGTTTGGACATCGGGATTGCAGCTCTCTCTGAGTTTCGGAGACCGGATTGCGGCGAGATAATGGTGGGTGGTTACACCTACTATTGGTCTGGTCGCTCTGATGGTTACCATACTCAAGGAGTTGCTGTAGCTGTGTCCAATAAGCTGACCCCAATGATAATTGAGGTAACACCGGTCAACGAGCGTATTATGAGATTAAGGATTCGTCACTCCTTAGGTGTCATTTCCCTGGTCTCTATTTATGCTCCGACTGAGGCGAGTGATCTTACCGTGAAGGATGCATTCTACGCCACACTCGAGTCTGTGGTTGATCAGTGCCCCAGACGAGATACACTTCTAGTCTTGGGGGATTTCAATGCATCGACTGGAACTGATAGGGATGGTTATGAGGTGTGTGTTGGTCCCCATGGGTCAGGAACTATGAACCAGAATAGCACTAAGTTCCTTGACTTTGCAAGAAGTCATGGACTTAGGGTGGCTGGTTCATGGTTTCAGCGCCCGCAAGCTCATCGCTGGACTTGGTATTCCAACGCTGGCGGTGTGGCAAAGGAGATTGACCATGTCCTCATTGACGGTCGTTGGAGGATGATCCAGAACTGCAGGGTCCACCGGAGTGCTCAGTTCCTCAATACTGACCACAGGCTTGTTGCAGCAACTCTAAAGCTGCACCTTAAATCCTGGAGAATGGTACCATCCCAGCCTAGGCTGGATGTTGCCAAGCTCAGGGATGAGAGAGTAGCTGAGGAGTTTGCGAACAGGCTGAGTGGACACTTGGGGGGTCTGGGTGCTTTGGGGGGTCCTGAAGAGTTGTGGAGCACCTTCAAGACCACCGTCCTTGATGTTGCCGGTGGATGCCTTGGAGTTCACCGCAGGGCAAAGAAGAATTTTGTCTCTCAAGGGACACTGGATACCATTGACCAGAGTCGCAGGGCCAGGCTGAATGGCAGAGCTGAGCTGTTCAGGGAGCTGAGGCGTAAAACTGTACGTGCACTGAGGGTGGACAAGGAGGCCTATGTGCGAGGAATCTGTGAGGGGGTAGAGCATCACCTGTGGACAGGTGATTCTCGTCCCGCTTACAGGGGAATTCGCGCATTACGTTCATCCAAGCCCATCCCTCGGAGCACTGCAGTTCGAGCAGAGAGTGGTAGGCTCTTGACAGAGGAGTCTGAAGTGAAGGCCCGCTGGGCCGGTTACTTTGAGCGGTTGTACCAGGCTGATCCCCCAGCTGTCGAGTTGGACGTCAAGGGTGTTACAATCCCTGTTGCTGACCCTCGAATCAACTGTGGTCCACCATCGCTTGTGGAAACACGGGCTGCGGTGAACCAGTTGAAACGGGGCAAAGCTCCAGGGATCTGTGGCATCCATGCTGAACTTCTCAAGGCTGGTGGAAATGCTGCACTCGCGTCGTTGCATGCAGTTTTGTGCTCTGCCTGGAACACAGGCATCATCCCAACTGACTGGAAGAGGGGCCTTGTTGTCCCTCTCTGGAAAGGGAAGGGTGATCGCCAAGACTGCAACAACTACCGAGGGGTGACGCTGCTCTCAGTGCCGGGCAAGGTCTTTGCTCGGATAATTCTTGATAGGGTTCGCCACCATCTGCTTGAGCACCAGCGTCCAGAGCAGTCAGGCTTTACACCAAAGAGGTCAACGATTGACCGTATCCTTGCTCTTCGTGTCCTCACTGAACGCAGACGAGAGTTTCGGCAGGGGCTGCTTGCAGCCTATGTTGATCTCTGTAAAGCGTTCGATTCAGTGAATCGGGATGTCCTCTGGAGGATTCTTGGTCTTCGTGGGGTGCCACCGAAACTGATCGATCTGATGTCTGAACTCTACTCTGGTACTGAGAGTGCTGTGAAGTGTGGTGGTACCGCCTCTGACTTATTTCCAGTTGTTACTGGAGTTCGTCAGGGATGTGTACTTGCCCCCACACTTTTCAGCACTTGTATGGACTGGATTTTTGGGAGGATGTCGGAGCGATCAAGTTGCGGTGCATCGTTTGGCAATGTCAAGATCTCGGACCTTGATTTTGCAGATGATGCAGTCATCTTTGCGGAGACTTTAGACATCCTCTTGGGGGCCCTCGAGGTGCTGAATGAGGAGTCGGAGCCGTTGGGATTACGGATTTCTTGGGTCAAAACAAAGATCCAGGCTTTCGGTGACATCTTGGATGCTGCTGTCCTGTCTGTGTCTGTTTGTGGTGAGGATGTTGAGGTCGTGGATAGATTCACTTACCTTGGCAGTGATATTCATGTCTCCGCAGGTTGTGAGCCGGAGGTCAATAGACGTCTGGGTCGGGCCTGGGGAGTCATGGATTCACTGGATCATGGGGTGTGGCGCTGCCGGTACCTGTGCGGGAGGACGAAAGTCCGAGTCTTCAGGTACTTGGTACTTCCAGTCTTGCTCTATGGGTGCGAGACTTGGACTTTGACCAAGGATCTGAGACGGAGACTTAATTCCTTTGGTACCAGGTCTCTTCGGAGAATCCTTGGCTATCGCTGGTCGGATTTTGTGTCCAACGAGCGGTTGCTGAGAGAGACTCGGATGAGATTTGTTACCTGCATAGTCCGTGAGCGTCAGCTGCGGCTGTATGGACATGTGGCTCGTTTTCCTGACGCTGATCCTGCTCACCAGATTCTCTCAGCGAGGGAGTCTCATGAGTGGAGGAGGCCAGTGGGCCGACCACGTGCCTCATGGTTGCAGCAGGTTGACCATCATCTCAAGGAGATGGGGATGGGCCTGGCATCTGCCTGGGGGATGGCCAGACGGAGGCCCCTGGAGTACCGGCAGAAAGTGGATGCAGCGACGCGCTGTTCTGGCACATGCTCCCATACCTGACCTGACCTGTATCCCTTTGCGGTTGCAATTTATTTTCGAGCAGGACTCCTATAACTAATCTGATTTCGAGAATTGCTTCGGCTTTGGAAGATGACGGCGTCCATGCCCAAGCTGCCAAGGTCCGTGCTACACTGCATTTACAGGAGATTGGGTTGCAGGAGTTAAAATCCAGTCATCTGCTGGCATGGGTTGCTTTCCTGTAGACCTAAGTCTTTAGGGAGCCGTCAGGCTTACGGTGAACCTTCACATCCAAAAATGCCAGTTTGCTTTCTTTTTCAATTTCAGTTGTGAAGTTAATGCTGGGAATACCAAGCCAAGTTGCCCCAGAAGGTGGTCCATCATGTTTGTATGCACAATGGTGAAAGTGTCATTCACATACCTGTTCCAGTATTGTGGGAGCCAACTCAAATATCTTTTGTTCAAGTTCCTCCATCAGAAAATTAGCCAAAACAGCAGAAACCAGTGAAACCATAGCTGTGCCAAATATTTGTTGATAGTTTGCACCATCATAGATGAAGGTCATGCTATTCAGACACATCTCCAGCAAGACAGCAACATCCTCGGGTGTTAGATGGTTACTCTGACGAGCCATTTTCTAATCGTTTGAATGTTACAATCAATCGAGCATGCTTGAGCTCATCCAACACCTTGAGGTTTGTAAAATGAAATAAAAAAGCACTCCTTCATTTCACCCAGAGCAGTCGTACCGGAATAAAAACTCGACACGTGCCGAGGCTCGAGATCTATTGGCCTGAGGAAGCCTGCAATGAAGCGGGTAAAACGTAACCCGAGACCAGGTCTGTTCTTGCTTATTGTTCAAATCTCGTTTACCTTTGGTTGGAAGTGCTTTCTTTTTCGTAAAAAAAATTAAACGCACGCACGCACGCACGCGCACACGCACGCACGCACGCACGCACGCACGCGCACGCACACGCACACGCACACGCACACGCACACGCACACGCACACGCACACGCACACGCACACACACACACACACACACACACACACACACACACAGTTGCGGCCCCTTGGATTGTGGGGGAACTACGAGGGAGGGGCTGTCCCCGGTTCTTCTCCGGCCTCATCGGGAATCGTAGGCTGTTGCACACAAATAATGTGTTGCGGCAGGACGCTAATCAACCGCAAATGCCAACAACGAGATCTCTTGACCACGTGACCCAGCGTCCTCCGTCTGACAACCGTTTAACTCAGGACACATGGTCACCTTATTGGGGAATCGCGCACTCGATGAGTACTTGCATTACTTACCATGTTATTTAACCCCCCCTCCCCCCACCGTAAACCCCCTCAGACCTCAATTTTTTTTAATATCATGAACAATTTTTGATACATCAAGGGTGATGAAGGCTATGGTAAAGCGTCATCGGAATTCTGTGTACAGTTTCCGAGAAGAGAGAAAATACACAAGCCGGTAGGCGACATGGGTGGTCCCTACATAATTGCATACTAGTCATACAGTTTTTGACGGATCGGGCTGAAAATTTTTGACAAAGAGGTTGATTATAGTGCGCATAAAAGCGTGGAAGCCGATTTTTGAAAAAATTATTTTTTTAGGATTTTTCAAAAATTTCAAAGTCCCGTTGCTAGGCAACGGTGGCGTCCATAGGAAAGGTGCTCAAAAGCATACAACTAGATCCTGGTATGAACCTACCTGTCAAGTTTCATCAAAATCGGTTGACTCTTTTGGCCTCCAGAGCTGTCCATTACATACAAACAAACATACAGACAGACGGAAAACTTGAGAATAATGGTAGTCTAGCGACCACCCAATATTTTAGGGGGGGGGCAACCCCCATAAACCCTCTTTGGGCCTCATGTTTTTTTTTTAATTCCATGAACAAACTTTGGTACATACATAGTGATGAGCATTGTGGTAAAGCTTCATCGAAATCCAATGTGTTGTTTCAAAGAAGAAGTTGCAAGTATTTGTGGACGGATGAACGGATGACGCACAATCTCATGAGCTCCCCAGAACTACGTTCCAGGTGAGCTAACAAATCTTCCATTTTGCAAGTAACAAACACAGACAAACAGACATACATACACACAGACAGGGGTGCAAAATTAACCTCAGTCTTCCTTTTGTGGCAGAGGTAATAAAGCTGCATCGACGTTGGACAAAATTAATAATAATGATTGATAAAGAGGAGGTTCATAAATAATTGAATGGCCGTGACATAACGTACCAGAAAGCATTTGTAAGAGCTTCAGGAGGTGGTGGTGCAGAAGAGGAGCACACAACGAAGAGCCTTTCCTTCATGGGTGTGTTCATAGGGGCCAACGGTTGTTTCGGCGGGAGACGTGCGGTTGTGAACGAGGTCTCAAAATCTCCATTGGCGTGTCTGGTCTAAGAATGGATGAATAAATAATAAGGGAATTTTTTTTTTTAAGTATCACTGGATGAAGTTAACATTTTTGATACATCCACAATATAGACTCTCTATGACGTCTATGTAAACAGCACCACCTGCTAGAAGCCAATATTACAAGTCTTAAGAAAATAATGAAATTCTCTTCATGATAGCCATAAACATCATAGAAGTGGGGAATTGTCGTATTGCATCATCATACTCGGAGGTCTGCCAATAACTTGTTTTGTGCAAAGGAAACCACTTCTCTGTTAATAGCAAATAACCATGCTCGACCAATAGGGCAGAGATGCCAAGAATGTGGGTGGTTGCCATTTTCGAATTTCATACCGTAGGTCATTTTCAAGGTCAAATATTAAATGACATGAAATAATTGTGCATTGACAGACGCACAAGATATTATTTATCGGTTTGTATGCAGCCTACGGCTGCTGGTTGCATCATTGCTGGGACCATGGCTGTGGCGCCGATTCAGTGCCCGCTGTTTTCAGTAAGCCGGGACTAATTTTGCCACCCTCAGGATGACGGGCTGAGTCAACCCTCCTGGTGTTATTTCAATGGGTCGGCAGGAGCTAAAACTCAAGACCCTGAGATCTTGAGCACTGATCGAGTGCATGGAATATGTTTTAAGGGTTGCTAAAGCCATTGCATAACTTAGATGGTGAAAATCTAATAACAGCAATTTCTGAAAAATAATCACATTACATCTTCTTCTCCTCCTCTTCCCCTTTATAAGAGTTGAGGTCCAATGGCACCAAGCTTCTGCCCTGCCTTGACTACAACACTCCTCTACTTCCCCCTGTCCTCAGCCGACTCTCTCCCCTCTCCAACTCCCCCGCCCACCTGTAGTGATATCCCTCCTCACACAATACTCCCATCTTAACCGCAGTCTACCTCTTTTCCTCCGAAATGGCTCCTTCAACCTATCCGCTCTCTTTGCCATTCTTTATTCATCCATCCACAAGTGTCCAACCCATCTCAGCTGGCATTTCACCAATCTCCCAATCAAGCTCATCTGCACATACCAATCTCCTCCTTCAGTTCATTTATCCTCCTTCTATCCACAGTCTTCACTCCCACAATCCACTTGATCCCACCTCATGTCCTTAGTATCCTAATCCCTGTCACAAGTGAATTTATAGATAAAAAATAGGCGATGCATCCTTTACTGACGTCCTTCAACACAAAACTTCTGCAATTCCCCTAAACGCCTCTTTGTATTTCTTCCACTTCCCCTCCAAACATTCCGCTTCTTCTCAAAGTTGCTCTTACCTGGCGCTCATCCTCTTTTTGGACTCTACGACAACATTGCCCCTATACTTCCTCCACCTAATAATCTTACGACCCCTTCTCTTAACCTCCCTCCTGTTCTTCATCCGTACCATCACAGGATTGTGCTGGGTGGTAACATGCTCTCCCACCACTGCCTTCCAACCTTAATCTTCCACAACTGTCACTTCCTTTCCACCACCAGATCCAGTTCTGTTCTATGCTATCTACTGGTACAGGGAAATTTTGTGGCTTTCCAGCTTTTCAAAGAATGGACCAGCTATGGCCATCCCATTCCTCACAACCAACTCCATCAGCTCTTGACCCTTTCTATTCCTCGTTCAACACCCAAATTTACCAAAATTCCAACACCTATTCACCCGGCTCTGCTACTCCCACATGCACGTTAAATTCCCCTGCAATGCACAGCATCACTTCCAGCTCTTTCATTCCCATCATCCTCTCCAGTGTGTTCCTGAATTCCTACTTCTCTGGCCCAGTTCTTCTTGTTTGTGGCCAGTATACCATCATCACACGTACACCATTTGACTCTGTGTCATGACCCATGCCGTAACTATCCATCCCTCCCATATTTCCACTCTGACCACCTGCTTGCTGATCTCTTCCATACTATTATTTCCATGCTATTCCTCCTTCCATCCCCACCTGCATGCAACATCTTATACCTCCTCACCATATCTCCGTTCAATCTGGTCTCCTGCACACACAGCACTTCCAACCTCCTTCTCTGCTTCATCTCCACCACCTCGACTCCTCTCTACTCCATCAATCCCACATTCAAACTACCTAACCATACCTCGCTTCTGAACCGCTGCCTGCCTGGCACAGCCAGTACCACCTTGATCAGTTTGAGACGCTCTGGTCATCAATCAGCAGAGCTGCCCGGGCTGACCTGCTGGACCGACTACCCCAGCCTGTTATCATAAACCTGTGTGAACGCACGCACACACACACCGTTTTTTTCACTCACTCCCCCCTCCCCCTCTCCCTTCACACCCAATTGGTCTCCATCAACCTCGAGGCACTCATTCCTACCTCCACCCCAATGACTCCCTCAATCTTCTCCTCCTCCCCCCCCACTCCACTCACTCCTTCCTTCCATCTTCTCTTCCTCCCCCCCCCACCCCTCACTCCTTCTATCTTCTCTTAGTCCCACACTCTCTCCCTCTCCCCTTTTAACATTGAAATCATGCCTATTCAGCTTCCAATAAGTGAATGATTCTCACCAAAATTACTCGGTTCTTTCACACAAAAATTTTTTTTTTTAAAAAGCACTCAGTTCAACCCTCAGCACGCTCTTGCAAATATACTCATCGACTCCCACGCTCGGTCCTCCCGCTAGTTGGCTGGATGCCCCGCAGAGAAATGAGGGATCGGTTCCAGTCCATTCTAGTCCGTCCCGACGGCGTGAGGACCACGTGGAGAAACAATGGATCAGTTCCAGCACGTGCCGATGCCATGAGGACCATGCGGTGAAATGAGGTATCAGCTCCAGTACGTGCCGACGGTGTGAGGACCATGTGCAGAAATGTATAAGGTCTCGCCTTAATTTCTTCCCAAGATCCCAGCACAGGCCTCCTGACGGGATTCTATCCGAGACCCAGTCTTTCCAATCAGCCACGTTAGATTTGGGGAAAGGAAAATGTTTCTGAAGGATGGAGTCTCTGTCTCTGTCTCTGTCTCTGTCTCTGTCTCTGTCTCTGTCTCTGTCTCTGTCTCTGTCTCTGTCTCTGTCTCTGTCTCTGTCTCTGTCTCTGTCTCTGTCTCTGTCTCTGTCTCTGTCTCGCAGCCTTTTGGATGGTGGTTGGATAATTGGTTAAGGACGCAGCTATGCCGCTGATGCAATATATCTATTACCAGTACACTGGTACTCATTTTGCTGACCTCGAAAGGATGACAGGTTGAGTCAACCCCACCTGGTATTAATTCAGCAGCCAACGGGGCTCAAACTCAGGACCTTAGGACCCCTAGTCAGTCACCCTCACCACGAAGTCAACACCAGGCTATGGAGTCACTTATACTCTGAAGAAAGCTGGACAGTGGGCTCAAGGACCTCTCTTATCGACGGGAAGGTCAAGGAGCCATGTCCATAGGCCATTCTGCACCAACGAACACGACACAAGTCTTCACAATCCGAAAATGGCTTCTTGCATCACAAGCCAAAAATATTGACTTTTTTCCGAAACACCTTCATAATTTTTCAAAATTATTTTCTCATATTTATATTAATTTATCTTATAATAAAAGATGAATGGACGAAATAAACGTCGTCCTTCATTATTCTTATTGTACAATCGGAATTTAAATTGGCAAAAAAATAAAGATATTGTTTTAATCGACAAGAATGGTTATTAATTGCACTTATAAAGCACCATCTCTTGATGAGAAGTGGACATTGGTGAAAACTGCTTGACTTTTCACATAAATGAACAGATCTTGGGTGTATAAAATAAATTCTTATGCCAACAAAGAATATATTTTTCTTTTGAGCTCATAACAAGAGCTCTTTCTCACCACCGATTGACTCACTCACTGACTCGTTCACTGCTTCTAAATGGGTGAAAAAGCCCAAAAATATGCATTCTGATGGGATCTGATGAATCCATGCTGAACTTCTCAAGGGTGGTGCAAATGCTGTACTCGTGTGGTTGCATGCAGTTCTCTGCCTGGAACACAGGCATCATCCCAACTGACTGGAAGAGGGGCCTTGTTGTCCCTGTCTGGAAATGGAAGGATGATCGCCAGGAATGCAACAACTACGGAGGAGTGATGCTGCTCTCAGTGCCGGGCAAGGTCTTTTCTCTGATAATTATTGATAAGGTTCGCCACCATCTGTTTGAGCTCCTGCGTCAAGAGCAGTCAGGCTTTACACCAAAGAGGTCAACAATTTACCGTATTCTTGCTCTTCGGGTGCTCACCGAACACAGACGAGAGCTTTGGCAGGGGCCGTTTGCAGTCGATGTTGATTCGCAGTCGGTAAAATAGGAGATGATGAATGATGATATCAAATGTACGATAGGAAGGATGATGAAATGATGTGATTTTATTCCATGAATGACATGATATCCGATAGGGGATGAGATGATATTCCATGAACGATGATTTATTCATTGACGATGACCCATTTATCCATGAACATTTATGTCCATCTATGAACGATGACATTCATAACGATGCACGACATTCATTATCCATGAACATTTATTATCCATGAATGATGCGATTACATTCATTAAGCGATGACATTTATCATTCCATGAATGATGATTATTCCATAGATCACATTATGAGTGACATTCATAACGATGATGACATTTATCCATGTGACATTCCATTGATACTATCCATGAATTCATATTTTTATTAATATCCATGATATTTAATGATTTTTGACGATGATGACATCCAATATCCGGAAACGACATGATGATGACATTATTTTTAATATCCAACATTCGCTAAGATGCGATTATCCATATGAATGACATTCGATGAACGCTAAGATGCATTTATCCATTAATGCACTATTCATGATTTTTTGATTATTTATCGATGACATTTACTATCCTGATAAAACGACATTTATCCATTTAACGATGCACACTATCCATTAACGACATTATCCATGCAACGATGACATGACATCCATCTTGGCCTTCATTTCATCCATGAACGATGCATTATTCATTGCAACGACATTTATTCACGATGCAACGACATTATCCATTGTTCCATTGATATGCGATATCCATCACCCATTATTATTCACAACTATTGATTTATTATCCACAACGACATTACATTATCCATTAAAATCTATGAGACACCATTATCCGAACAACGACATTATCCATGAAATGACATTCATGAACGATGATGATGACATATCCATGGCACCATGATGATGACATTACATTCCATGAACGATGCGACATTCATGATGACATTTATTCATGCTTAACGACATTTGCATTACATTTATAACGATGCATTATTCTGATGAACGATGACATATCATGAAATGATGACATTCATGAATGATGACATGCGATATCTATGAATGTGATGTGTGATATTCCCATGAAATGATGTGACATTCATTAAACGAATGATGATCTATTCATGAATGATGACATTCCATAACGATGATGACATTCATAACGATGACATCTGATGAATGATGATATTCATGAGAATGATGATGACATCCATGGTTTTATTTTTATCTATGATGCATTGACATTCATGAATGATATTATTATCCATGAACGATGATGCACATTATCGACATATACGAACGCAAGATGACATTATCCATGAAACCCGATGATGCCATATTCTATTAAAAACGATGACCTATTCCATGAATGATGCATTTATTCCATAAGCCGTGATGATGTGATATCCATGACCCATTTATGCATCCATGAAACGATGATGACATTCCATGGTAAACGATGACATTCATAACGACATTTTATCCATGAATGATGCATTCTATGAAAATGATGCACATTGATATGGTAACGATGATGACATTTATCCATGATTAATGATGTGTGACATCCATGAACGATGACATGATCTATTTTTAAATGATGATGCATTATCCATGAACGATGACATTTATTCCATGAAAACGATGACATTCATCCAACGCTAATGATGCATCTATATCACAACGATGCGATATCCATGAAATGATGTGACATTATCCATATACGATGATGATTATCCATGGTAACGTGATGTGACATTCCATGAATGATGACATTTACCATGAATGACCCATGAATGATGACATTCATGAATGATGGCATTATCCATGAAACGTGATGACATTCATGAAACGATGACACCCACGAACGATGATGACATCCATGAACGGACTGATCATCCATTCATGAACGATGATTTATATCCATGAATGATGATGCGACATTCCATGAACGATGCGGTCCATGAACGATTGATGACATTCATGACGATTTCATTTTATCATCCATGATGATATTAATATCCATGATGATGCGACATCCATGATGATGATGCATTATCTATGATTTATCTACGATTTTTACTTACTTCATGAACCGCATTGACATTCCATGATGACATGACATTCCATGCAACGATGTGACATTCATGATGATGACATTCATGGCACGTGAAGATGATATCCATGGTCGCTAAGATGCATTATTCATGAATGATTATTCCATGAAACGGCAGATGCATTATTCATGAATGACATCTATGAAATGCATATTCATGAAATGATATTCATGAACGACATTCATGAATGACATTCATGAATGACATCCATGAATTTAACGATATCTGATGAATGACATTCCATGAATGACATCCATAACGGTAACGACATTTATTGATGATGACACCATTAATGCATTTTATCATCCATGGTACCATGATGATCCATGAATGCACCATTGATATCCATAACGATGATTATCCATGACGATGATGACATTCCATGGTATATTTATCTGACGGCACGATGCATTATCCTTAGTGATGCTGACATTCATTAAATGATGCGCATGACATGATTATTCATTCATACGACCGATTATTACATTCATGATGACATTATCCATGATGACATTATTAAATAAAACGACATTTATTATTCTATGATGACATTTATATTCCATGAAACGTGACATTTTTACATTTATCTATTCATGTCGTTAAGATGCATTATCTACGAATGACATTCATGAACAGCATAATATTCATGAATGACATTATTCATGATGACATTTATGATCTGATATCCAGATGATGTGACATTCTATGTAATGACATGTGACATCTATGAATGACATGTGACATTCATGCACGATGGACCACCTATGAATGGAGGACTGTCTATGAATGATGAACGTCTATGAGCGATGACTGGATTGTCCTATGAATGATATCGTGACACTATGAATGATGAGGGACTGTTCATGAAGGATCGATGGACATCGTTTTATGAAATGATGACCGTCTATGAATGATGACCACTATGAATGATGATGCGGATTGTCGAGGAATGATGATGACATCTATGAAATGATGATGACATTCATGAATGATGACATTCCATGAATGAGGGCGACATATTATGAAATGATGATGATCTGTTCCATGAATGATGACCGTTCATGAACAAGATGATGTCTATGTTTTAATGATGGACTGTTTTATACGATGATGACCGAACGATGGTTTATTTAATGAGGATCATGATGAAATGATGACCGATTTCGTCTGAATGATGGACATCGTCTATGGCACAATGATGACTGTCGTTCATGAAATGCGATGATGATGATATTCATGAAATGTGATATTCATGAAATGATGACATCTATTCATTGATGATTATATTATTCATGATGATGACATTCTATGATGATGCATTATTCATAACGCAATGATGCATTATTCCATGAACGATGAGACATTTGGCATAACGATGATATTCATGAAATGCATGATGACATTTATCCATGAACGATTATTCCTACTAAAACGAATGATGACATTCATACGGTTTTATTCGATGACATTCATAACGACATGATGACAGCAGCACGAACGACATGACATGATTCACAACGATCTGATGATATTATCCAATGAACGACATTTATTATCACATGATTACGATGCATTATCCATTAAACCATGCATTATCATTGTCCATAATGATTATTATTCATGAACGACTATTTATTCATGACCCATGATGCATTATCCATGACGACATTTAATATTTACTTGTCATTTGCATTATTTATCTACTTCGATGATGTGACATTTAATGATGACATGACATCAGACAGATGAAGATTTATTATCTATTCATGCATATGCACGATGCATTATTCATGAACGATTGATTTATTATTCATGCCCAGATGGTCCATTTATTCATTTAATGACATTTAATATTCCATCCATGAACGATGACATTCATGAATGACATTTATGCATAAACGACAGATGTTGTCATTCATGGTTTTATGAACCCATGCAAAGATGCATCTATCGAATGATATGTGACACGAATTCCGCACGATGATATATCTATGAATGAGGAGACGAATGAATGACTATGACACTATGAATGAGGAGACGAGGAATGAGGAGGACGCAGGAATGATGGGTGACATTCAGGAATGAGGACTGCTCCTATGAATGAGGGACATCGTCCATGAATGCATGATAGGACCGTTCCATGAATGATGATTGTTTATGGTAAATGAGATGACCGTCTATAGAATGAGGAGATGACCACTGAGGAAGGGGAGATGGGGACAGGAGGAAGGGGAGAGGGACAGCGAGGAAGGGGAGAGGGGGAGCAGCGAGAAGTGGGAGAGGGGAGGAGAGTTGCTAGGAAGGAGAGCGAGGAAGGGGAGAGGGGGAGATGCGAGGGTGGGAGAGGGGGAGAGCGGTAGGGAGGTTCAGAGGGGGAGATGCAGTAGGGAGGGAGAGGGGGAGAGCATTCAGGAAGGTGAGGGGAGAGCGAGGAAGGGGAGAGGGGAGAGCGAGGAAGGGGAGAGGGGAGAGCGGTAGAAAGGGAGAGGGGAGAGCGAGGAAGGGGAGAGGGGGAGAGCAAGGAAGGGGAGAGGGGAGAGCGAGGAAGGGGAGAGGGGGAGAGCGAGGAAGGGGAGGGGGAGAACGATGCCTCAAAAATCAAGTGTAAATTTTTCAAGGAGTAAATGAATTAAATTATTCTGACAATATTTTCCAATTCACTCTTGAACTCGTATTACTCATTGTAATCCTCCCATTGTGTTAATCATTCTTTTAATTCGATCTTTAATTCAATTTATTTTGCCTTCCAAACCCCGGAAATTTGCCCACGGAGAACCCATCCGCATCCACAGAGCTTTCCCGGCCATCTTGCGGGTTAATTATTTCCGTTGCACTCACTTTTGAGCAAAGTGCGAGTTAAAGTTTGTTTGCGACTTGAAGGAATGATTTGTAATTGGATTTTGACCATTCAAGTGTGTGCAATGGTTTCAGCAACAATCTTTAAAGCATCATATTGAGTGCACGTTTTATTTAAAATGTTACATCATGTCTGTCTTCCTCCTCTTCTTCTTCTCCTCCTCCTCCTCTCCCCTTTTTAAGGGTGAGGTCGGATGGCTTCGGCCCTGCCTTTACCATGATAATTGTCAAGGCATAATTGACAAAATGTCAAATTTGACATTGAAAATGACCTTCAAAGTTAAAATCAGAGATGACATCAGTGCCCATCATGTTTGGTAATCCCATACCTTATCGAACTGGCATAGATGCCCCCTATATCAGCATGGAAAAGTGTCCTCACTTATTCTAGAACACTTTTGAATGTTTACGGTGCACTATATTGTTTGTGTTTGACTTCGATACACTCTTGAACAGCTGGACCAAATGAATTGAAAACTGATGGTTGTATTCAGGGGTGCGTGGGAGGGTTTTAGATGGTTAAAAAGTTGGTAGTCCCATGGGTTCAAGGTAAAGGAGTGGGGAGGGCACAATTATCGCTATGTAAATAACACCATCTGGTGGAATTACAAGTCATAATAGAATATGCCAGAGATAAATGTTGTGGAAATTAACCCATCCATAAGGCTGGGTTCTTTGCCAGTTTTTCTAAAACAATTGGCAATTGGCAAACACTATTTAGCCACCATCAACTTCGTGGTAAGAGGAACTGGAATAACTATGGCAGGAAAGGAACCCACATGTCTGTTTGCAAAATGCTGCAGAGCACAGCTCTTTTTGTATTTCACCCTAAAACCAAAAAAGAAAAAATATCATAACATAAGAGACATGTGAGTGATTGGCACGTCTGATAGCCGGGATGTGGCAGCGTGTGTGCAAAGTCAAACTGACAGGAAGCATTTCCAATGGGCAGGATGTACGCACGCAAGTATTGTTGCAAGCAAATCATTTTAGGCAGAAAACTCAAAGCTTGCACTGTCCTATTGTCCTGAACACTGCTTTGTTGTTTGTATCAGAATGGCAACATCTCCTAAAATGGTCTCTTCAAGTGATGGGGGAAAACCTACTTGTTGAGAGCTCTGTGGAATTTAAAGTGGCAGTAGGCCAGCACAAGAGTCCTTCAGCATTCCTGGCTTACAAATGATACTTGCACACACTGCCCTTGTGTCTGATAAGTTTTGTCACTTTGAAATGAATATTTGAGTTTTCTGAGAGCTCAATGATCCACTCACATTTTCTCTCTTTTGGGTCTAAGTGTACAAAAATCATACGACAAGCCCAGAAAGCGATTCGGAGTGCACAACTGTGCAAGACCATTTAACTGGAACTTTAAATACAAACTCCATATTGTATGATCAAATAACTTTCAATGCCACACCCTCCCCACACTCTTTCAACACGATACATCCATCATTCTTGCCTTGCCTTTCCCTCAATGCATATGCCTCATTCAACACTCCCCCTCTCCCTCTCTCCAAAAGGTGTACCTGTTGTGTAGATTGCATCATTTGAGGTTGCACCATTTGACCTCGTCCAGGTTGAGCTCTGTCGGTGAAATGTGACGACACCTCTGCCATAACTTGTGCAGTTACAAGTTGGAGCGCCATCAGCCTTAGAGGACTAAGGGAAGGATTACATAACATTTAAATAACAATGCAATACAACCGCAAGCATCCAGAGCTTTTTCAATTCCAAACAAATCAAACCAAACAAGTTGCAAACAAGGCTTGAAAACAGTGGAAAGTTGACAAAGTCGTACACAGAAATAGTTTCACCATTTCTTAGGTCTACTCATCATACCAGACAAGATGATAATGAAGCATTGTTTTACCCTAAACACAACCTTCCATCACACAAAAAATGCAAAACATAATTAGAAGGGCACTCGGTGGAGCGCATACCTCCTCCACATAATGCCTGATCCACGAGAACATATCGGGCCCAATACATTTTTGAAATATCATGCAACACAGCACTACATCGTTTTAAGCAGTATCTCTCAGTGATGAAGAATCACATTAAAGATTAAATAATTCTCGTATCCAGATTCGGATTCAGATCTTCACCAACATCGAATCAATTCTTTGTCACACACACATGTCCACCAATTTTTTTCTGAATCCGTCCACAACTTTTTGAGATATCATGCTATATATTATTTTAACCCTATCTCTCAATGGTGAAAATCACTTTAAAAATTCTAGTAGTCGTATCCGCATCTTCACCAAAATCGAATCAGTTTTTTTTCGTCACACAACGAACCTGTCTACAAAATTTCATCTGGATCTGGACACAACTTTTTGAGATCTCCTGTACACAGACAAACAGACAAACAACCAAACAGACAGAAAGGGGGTGAAAACATAACGTCCTTCACCTTCGGTGGTGGAGGTAATCATGAGGAAGATAGCCTGATGGAATCCTTAAGTTCTATAATGTTAAAGGATGTCAAAGTGGCATCAACCAATTACATTTCCCTTTATCAGCCATGCTTGACTCAGATGATGCCTTCTCTCAATCTGTAACACTTTCTGCAACAAAAATAGTCAAGTCTCCAAAAACACGATTATTATAGCACCTATTGTTTTGCCATTGTATTTGTACATAAAATCATTAACCTTATTGCAAATCCAACAATCTGTCATCACTTCACGGTTGTCCTTACCCACAATCTTAGTGAGACAATGCATGGTCACAAAACTATTACAAATTCCCTGGAAGTGAATTTGAAATTATTTTGTGACCCATCAACATATGCAAAAACTAGAACAGTACTTGGTAGAGTGCATATATCCACCAGGCTGAACAGTTTACGATTTATATCCCATTGGTCGGCTGGATCTGCATCTGCATCCGGACCTTAACCAAAATATACGTCTTGTTCTTGTCACCAACCCAACTCATCCACTAAATTTCACCCAAATCCGTCCACAACTTTTTGAGATATCATGCTATATATCAGTTTTGGACCTATCTCTCAATGGTGAAGAATCACTTTAAAAAAAAAATCACTCAGATCCAGATCATCACCAAAGTCAAATCAATTCGTCCTTGTCACACACCCAACCGGTCCACAAAATCTCGTCCAAATCCGTCCAACACTTGAGATATTCTGCTCACAGACAATCATACAAACAGGGGTGAAAACACAACCTCCGTCCACATTCGGTGGCGGAGGTAGCAAGTCATACTTCTCTCCAGAAGTGGCAGCCTCAACATCCTTCGCAAAATGTATCATCATAGGAGAGCCCGGAGGATACTCAAATTGGTTCAGTTTCTCCTTCGCATAGATAGCCGATGCTGGGTTATTGTAACGGACATAACCAAGTCCTGAAAAGAAGGTCAGGAGATTTGTGTTTATTATGTTTGCATACACAGATTCCAACCCGTGGTCCAATTTCAAACAAGCAAAGAGCAACTCCAACCAACAGAGTTTTATCATCAATAGTAGTCAAAAAAAATTAAAGTACATCATGAAGTGCTTTAAGATGCCTTACTGCAGCTATTGATGACGTCCTTCTGGGCATCACAGAAATCCAGTCCAGGGATTAGTCCGAAAAGTGCGGTGAGCTGCTCTCTTGTGATGCATGGATCCATGGTCACAGAGAGCCATCGCGAGAAATCCAACGAGTCATCAGATGTCAGGTTGGACAATGGCGGGCCTGGATGGCAACCAAAATCATCTGCAAATAAAATTTACAAAATGGCCTGGGAATGGTATTGTAAAAGCAACACAAATTAAAGAGGGAACAAATGCAATAATGGCCATACCAAAAACACATGCAACATTATTAAAATGCCTATTGCACAAGAAATCTCTCTGCAGTGTAATACCAGTACCCAACTGTTTTAAAGGGTGCTAAAGGAGCAAAAGATAACAAACTAACACCTGTAAATTGAGTCGTTTGGAACAAATAAATGTCATTAAAAAACAACAGCTCGATGAACGATGAACGAGGTTTACTGTGTTCCAACTGTAAGAAAAGCCACCGCAGTCACGAGTCGATTCTACATTTCGCTTGTTCTTGCCAAAATGACCAAACTACTGCGACTCCACTTTTCACTTATTGTGCAAACCTTAAAGGTCCCCTGACATGCAAAAGTACATAAATTTCATTTCTATATGTCCTCGAGGAGTTTTTCATTGTGATTTCAGATCTGACTGTTTTTTCACAATACTCATTCTGTAAAATGTAAAATTAAAAAACAAACCTCTTCAGGAACGCCCCTAAAAATTCTCCTGAAAGGGGCGTAACCCACATGACGTCAACCACAGGATTACAAAGGCTGAACGTAAATTAATCAGGTTGGTGGTCGACGTGATTGTATTGGCTTCCTGTGTGTTTCCACATTCGATTGATCGACTCAATCGCTTTGTTCATTTCTGCTCTAAAAAAAAATCGAACATTTGGTTTTGAATAATGGATGGCATGGACTTTCACTTGTCTGGTAATGACAGTGAGTGTGAGAGAAATGAAGGATTTTGGTCTGAATCACATGGAGAATTGTGGGATAACGTAGTCGCGGGAGGTGAAGTTCAGGCAGCTGGAAAGTGAATACGGCTTTAGCAGTTCGAGCCCGAAGCAGGACAAACAGAGGAAAATGGCGATGAAATTCCTGGAGTTCATGATGATCGGGAGGACATCGAAGGAAGACTTGGCAATAACAACTGGTTTGAGTAAATCCTATTCGTAATTCAATAATGTAAATTCGACTTGCATACTGCTCGATATCAGAAATATTTTAGTTAGGTGACGTGAACAGCGCAGCGCAGCGGACATGTTTCTCTGCGGCGAATTAATCACAAACAAGGCCGGCGCATGTCATCGGCCGTATCTCTCCGCGCATAAAACGAAGCAATCTCGTTGTCCGGATACGATGAAAACTTGTGTGCAGAACACCCCTTGCGATACAATTGTCTCGAGTAGTCCGATAAATCTGATGTTCTGTTGTATTTTTATTTATTTCATTCCTACTGTCGTCATGTAGCGCCAGTAGAAAACAATGAAGATCAGAGAATAATAAAATAAAGCTACAGCACGTCAGATTTATCGGCCGAGTCAGACGGACGACGGATTTATCGGACTAGTCTAGACTCTAGAGTTGACAAGTAACTTGTATTAGCATGCACACAATGTATAAGTCAACGCGTAAGAGTCCCGAGGCTATGAGGCCATGTAATAGGACAGATAAATTTGTCTTTCATAGTTGTGCCAACATTTTTTCCCTTTTCTTATATTGCAGCATTTTGGCTAAATGTTAATGAATAGCAAGCCAATGGAAGCAGTACCTTCAGTTTAGAATAAACCCATGTATGTCGAGCGCAGCCATACCTGGCTTGCATGTATGTGGAATCGTACCTATCCCAGCAGGCTGGTTTCAACAAACAATTCAATAAGCTGCAAAATGTGGGTGCAGGTTTTTCACATTGTTTGATTTTAAAATGATCTCCTTGTGCCTTGAAATGATGCAATATTAATCGTTAGTATTTTACTTGTATGTCCCTGTAAGATTTTATCTTGCCAAAACGAAGTTTTTGCAAGATCTGTTGCTTGGTAAGTTTTTTTTTGTTTGTTTGTCTGTAATCATTGGATTTTTCACCTTTATATCACTCTGTAGAGCACAATTCTCATCGGAAACTCTTGTGGGTACACATATCGTAGTATTATTACAATACCCTTCAACACACAAAAAGGTCAAGGTCAAAGGTCAAGGTCACTTTGCGGTAAATCATGGAGGTCGACGAAACCCATATTTTTTGAGTAATTTTAATCGAATCATCTCCAAACTTTATGGGAATGTAGTATATGATCTGGCGCTCAGCTGATTAGTTTTTGGTGGCGATTGGCCTTGACCTTCATGGTTAGCACCTGAGGTCAAACATATTTGACCCCAAAGTCAAATTTTCAAGTTTTAGGAACCATATCATGTAGTACCTCAAATTGAACACCTCAATGAGTGCTTTCTAGATATGTCAAGCTTGAGACATTATGACGTCATTTGGTGACGTTATGAGGCAAACGCATATTTTTCATGGTTACTCTGTAGAACGATTCTCATCGGAATCTCTCGTAGGCAGATATTCCTCAGGGAGTCGCTCCTGGTGGATAGCAGCTCTGTTCACCTCAGTGTGACCTTAAAGAAGTCACACGTGGTCAACTTTTGGAAAGGTTTTTTTTATTTTTAATGGAAAGGTTCAACAAAAAATTTTATATCTTGTGAACTGTCTTCGAAGTGGGCGCTGCAAATGATGCTCATGTCGCTGGGGCCTTTCCAGTTTTCCCTCGTCAACTTCACTTTAGATGTCCATATTCTCCGACGAGTATCATCTTTCGGGAATACATGAAGGCGAACACTGTCTTTGCTTGTATTGCTGCATCCTGCTACGATACATCTTGCAGGCATTTTCGAAAGTACGGGTAGAACTCTTTAAAACTTTCGCGAAACAATCACTGGAATTAAGACAATCACAGAGATTGCACTAACATGTGCAAAATGCATTTGTACGTACTGTATAAGGCGCGCGACATCTAGACTCTCGAGTCAATCCACTCTGTGCGAGTTACTGTATGTGACGTCACACTGCGATTCGCTGAAGTCCATTTTTGTAAGGGGCGGGGCAAAGCAAGTTGTGAATAGCTCCAGAAATGATCTAAATATTGGTCTAATTATCCCATTTTTGATTAAAAAAACGGATGATTTCTTCACTTGGAAGGTCAAGTTAATATATAAATAAGTTTATTTTGCATTTCAGGGGACCTTTTAAATGAGCATTGATAGAATTGCCACACAGCTCCGAGTGGTCGTTTGCAATGCCCCACAGAAAGAGCTCCCAGAATTGAAGACAGCAGATACCCCTCTTCACTTTCCAAATGGTTAAATTTCAAGCTTAATTGCACCAATGAGATGAAGGAGCAACACAAACTCGATTAATTAAACAATTACGAGAGTGGTCTATGGCACACCATTGCAAATCACCACAGTTCCCACCAAAAGCAAAATTTAAATATGGTAAAAAGTTCCACCAGGAATGACCCAATGTCAAATTTGGAGACAAAAAAAAAAAACCATCCTCTTTTGACCCGGACTGTGACCGTCACACCCACTCCTTGGGGATAGATATATATATATATATACATACATATATATATATATATATATATATACATATATATATATATACATATACATATACATATATACATACATACATACATACATATATATATATATATATATATACATACATATATATATATATATATATATATACATATATATATATATACATATACATATACATATATACATACATACATACATACATATTGGATTTGTAAAGCTATCACACTCAACATTCAGGTCCTTTAGCTCAGTTATATCGGTAAGTATATTTTGCCAGTTAGGGTCCCGACCCTGGTCTAATGGATAATTAAATGTTCCTGCACTGTGAAGTTGTTTTAATAGTTAGATTTTCTTTTAGTTATTTTTTACACCAGCAACTACATCATCGACTACCGCCGACCGCACCGCATCGTCCTCGCTTCACTCCTGTCACCACGCGGTCTGAGGAGAGGCCGTAGGCGGAGCCACAAACCCCGCCCCCCGCGGTGGAGACTCCGCCCAAGGGAGGGAGTGCCCCACCCTCCACGCGTCTGTCCAATCGGGAGCGGACGAGGAGTCACATGGGGACTCCGGTCCAATGGGAGGGCGAGTGCGGAGGAGAGAAGGTTCGTTGAGCGGGAGGGGGAGAGAAGGTGTGTTCTGAGGAGGGGAAGGTGGTTCCTGAGTCAGCTGGGTTTTTTCCTACGGATGAGGAGTTTTAAAAGAGCGTACACGAAAGCGCAGTTCTGAGGAGATTCGTCGTCGTTCGTTCCCTGCTTGTTTCTCCCGTTTTTCTTCTCTGCCCGGCCCATCACCTTGGCTTCTGGGGTGACCTCGTCCCGGCCCCAGAGCTTCGCGTCGTCGCCTTCTGCCTGGCTGGGACGGCGACACCAGTCTCACGACCAGGGGACGTCCAGCTGCGCGCTAGTGGCAAGGTAGCCAGCTACCCTGACCCTCAGCCCGACTGTCCTCCGGGCTGGAGGTCCCATTAAAGACCCAGGGGGTCCATTTCTGGCTGGGTCTGCGTGTGTCTGTTTGTGGTGCCAGTCTTGTGAGTAGTAAAACTGTATAAGTGCCTGTGCTGTATTTTATTTGCCTTGCTTTTTGTTCAGTATAAATCTTCCCTTGCGTGCTCCCCAACAATTCCCTCATTATTTGTAAAATAAACCCCATTCGTGAAATGTACTCAGCTCGTTGTTTCGTTTCCTTCATTCGCTGAGCGTGTCGTGCATGTGAGGGATGAGTGGACCATTGCCAGGGTCCCAAAATAATCGGGCCAGCGGAATTCGGCGATATCACCACTCGGCTACGCACACGGGACGGGCCGCTTAAGCGGCTCGCTTCCGTACGAATTCCGCCGAGGGTGAAGTATCCCGGTAGCTGGATCACGTGGGTACTTAGGTAAGTTGAAGTTGGGAATTAACCCTACCCCACGTGATCTCCCCATTGACATATTTCGGTCATAAAACTACCAGGACCCGTCGACCCGGGTTTACCCGGGCCGCGATCTGTAAATTCCGGACGATCAAGCCGAGACGGCCCCACTGCTTCATCAAGGGTCGTGCTCGTGGCAATGCGCCGGCGGGAAACCTCAAAAATATATTGTTACGGCTGTGGAAATTTGCAATACACCAGCAAGGTCCTCAGGTGAGATATATCGATATGTTCATGTGTAGTTAGTCCACACCCGTTGTTTGGAGGGAATATGTGTGATTCATCCGGGCTGCGACGCTTTGAGTTAGCCATTTTTCTTTACCTGTCATTATTTTGGAACAACCACGCCATCTCAACAACTACGCCATCTCAACAACCACAACGCCACTAAAGGAGCAACGAAACCATCCCCACCCCAATTTCTCCTCCGGTAAACAAGTTTGCCGGTTGGAAACCAGCCCCACCCCAATTTCTCCTCCGATAAACAAGTTTGACGGTTGGAAACCAACTCCCGCCACAATTTCTCTGAAATGTTCCTCCCCCCACCCACGCGCAGTGAAGGGCGAGGCAGGCGCAGGATAAATAAAAGGGCAAGAGGAGCGCCTGGAAAAGCGCGCGGATAGCAGAGACTTGGGGCAGTCGTGTGGAAGTCTTGGTCGTCGTGGTCTTGGTCCAAGTCCGTCATGGTTCAAGTCTTCGTCGTAGACAGACTTGGGGCAGTCGGGTGGAAGTCTTGTCCTCGTGGTCGTGGGGAGGAGGAGTCACGACCTGCCCACCATTGCAACGCCCGAGATCAGGCGCGGCTACGCTAGTTGCCGTGGGGACGAGACGTCGCGACCTGCGCACCGTCACACCACGTGGGTGCGGGTAAGACCCTTTGGTCTCATGGGCCTTTTCGGTCATCCACGGCTCACGACCATAAAGGTCTACGGACCCCATCTACCCCCTTGCCTGTGAGGGAGGTCTTTCTTTGTTTTTGTATGCATGCTGTGGCACCGTGTTCTGCCAAGTAGAAACTGTGCAAGTGCTTGTAAATAATAATTATGGTCGGTCGTATTGCTTTTGCATTCTATTTGTTGCTTGTATATTGCATGACTGCCTTGCTTGTGTTGTGTGTGTAATTGAAATAAATGTGCTTGTGTGAAACGTATCCCGTTCGTTGCGCCCTTTCCCCATTGGAAGTGCCATCTTGTATCGTGGAATGAGTAGTGGGTTTTTAACGCCCGGTAAACAGAATCACAACCGTCGAGGTCGGCGATAACACCGCTCGGTTATCACTGTAGCACGGAACGGACCGCTTAAGCGGTTCGTGTCCTCGGCCGACCTGCGGCGAGATACGATCGCCCGGTCAACCACTCGCGCAGGAACTTAGGTAGGTCGAATTCGGCGTGCAACCCTATCCTGCGCGGGTGGGCAATTGGCACGATCGTGGTGAGGTTGAACCCCCACCCGTGACTTGCTCCTGGCGGTAGTTCCAGGAGTGTCACGACTGAATTGTCCGTCCGGTGGGCGACGCGGCTGCCATTAGAGGTACGCGGCCGATCGCACGCCGGGCGGGCGAAATTCGCAACACTGGTGTCAGGAGTGGGATTCGAATCCACCCCGTCTCCAACTAAATTCACGGGAATCGGTTCAGGGGTGAGTGGAGCGACCCCCGATAGCCACCAAACACAAGCAGTGAAATTAAATTTTACGGGATAAGATGGAGTCTCAAGGCGAGCGGGAGCCGGGGGTATTCGAGATGGATGTAGAATTGGTAGAATCCATGGCCCAGGACGAAATCCCCGAGCAGGAAATGTTTATTGTGCAGGAACAGTTTCTCCCCCCACAAACGGACCCAGAACCTGAAATGGGTGTGGCAACGGCCGCGGTGTATGACACTTCCCCTCCCTCTCTCCGCCAAAACCGCCCGTTCCTTGCCGAATCGGCTCAGCCGAGCGCACCCGACATGGCCCAGCGATGCGCCATGCTGGTGAGAATGAACGCGATTATGCAACAAATGCAAAACGAAATGAAGGCGAATTTAAAAGAAAACGCAAAGGAAATAAAGGAAGAATTGAAGGAAGAAATAAAAAACAGCATGGAGGCAAATATGCAAATACTGCGGGGTGAAATGCAGCGCGTGGGGCGATGCCTGCAGGCGGGCATAATGGAGGCGCCACGTGTGGGAGCGAACCAGCTTGGGGGGGAGTGCAACGGCTGTCTGGCCCGCAATGGAGGTGGGTGAGGAGAAATTAATACGGGGGACGTGTAGGACGAGACACGTGGAGGTAACAACGATGGAAACATTAACGGTGACACAGAGGGAAAAATTAAATGGGTGACTGAGACGTGTGTAAAACACGTAGAGACGACGGAGATAATGGGCGAGATAAAAGAAATAACAGAGACATGGGAGGGAGAAACTGTAGAGGAGAGACTACACGATGAAGACGGGGTTAAGGACGAGCGCACACACACACACACACACACACACACACACACACACACACACACACACACACACACACACACACACACACACACACACACACACACACACACACACACACACACACACACACACACACGTAGTGGAGGATAAAGGGGGCAAGCTCGTGGAACGTGTTGGGACCCGGTGCAAGCAGCTGGATAGCCTCCTTTGGGAACGGAGGGAGACGCTATGCTCCCTTGAAGCGAGTCACGACCAAGAAGGTCCGGTCGAGCATTGCGAGGTTGAGGGGGTGAGTGCTGTGGACGAGTGCACGGGGAGCTTGGGGGGTATGAAGGCCCCGGAAACCCTTGGGGTGGCACAAATCCCCAGTGTGGTTACGAGTGTGATCGCGGTGTGTGTGGCGTCGAGGTGGTGTTTACAAGTGTGGCGAAATGTGTGTTGCAACGCGCACATAGTGTGGGTGCAAGGGCGTGTGTGAGAGCGACCGGGTGGGTGAGAGAGACCCCGTGTGTGGATGAGACCCCGTGTATGGATGAGACCCCGTGTATGGATGAGACCCCGTGTATGGATGAGACCCCGTGTATGGATGAGACCCCGTGTATGGATGAGACCCCGTGTATGGATGAGACCCCGGGTATGGATGAGACCCCGGGTATGGATGAGACCCCGGGTATGAGTGACACCCCGTGTGGGAGTGAAACCCCGCGTGTGAGTGGTGTGGTGGCAAGTGTGCCGAAGTGCGTGCCTCCCAGCACGCCGTGTGTGGATGAAACACCCTGTGTAAGTGAAAGGCCGTGTATGAGTGGAACCACATGTGCGAGTGAAAGGGCATGCGTGAGTGAACGGCCGTGTGCGAGAGGAAGCGTGTGTGAGGTCGCTGTATGTGAGGGAGATGGTGGCTGGCATGCGGGAACACGCAACCACGTGCCTGTGTGTGACCGCCATCTCGAGGTGTGTGAGCCTCGTGGCATGTGGGAGTTTGTGCGCGAGAGTGCGACGACGACGAAGCCCGACAGTGGACAAAGGCCGAGTAGCGGCCGTAGCTGGATTGGGGACCGTGCCGGGTTTGCCCAGCAGCGAGCGCGAGGTTCGTGCCGTGCTTCGCACGAGGCCGCCACGTGCGCGCTTGCGGGAGTGAAACCCGGTCCGTAAACGCCAGCGGTGGATGTTGCCGATCCCGCGGACGGACAAAGGTTAGGCTGGATTACGGATTTGGACCGGATGGGTTCTCCACGCGAGCGTGTGTGAAGCTTCAACAGGCAGAGCACATGTGTTTGCGTGGGGAACCCCTCGAAACGCGAGGCTTGTTTTTTTTGAATGCGCAGGGTGACGTCATGGCTGCACGTGGGGTTGGAATCCGGCAGGAGGGTGAATCCCTGCCGGATGGTACCCTCCAAGAGGGACGAGGTAAGTGAACAGGTGCCATTACGTCACGGGCAAGCTGCAAGGTGCGCGAGCTGCGAGTTGCCGCGCTGGTGCTGCGCAATTTAAAAAACAAAAAAAGGCAAGCCTCGCTTTCGGGTGAACAGGATTCCCAGGCAAGGGGTGGAAGATCCCCTTGGCTGGGCACAGGATACACCTAGTTAGGGGGATGGGTTAGTGATAGCGAGACCGGCTTCATGGGGCAGGGGTAAGTCATCATGGGGCCCGTGGAATGGATTAGTTGGAGGGATTGTAGTTCAGATTTAGGTTGGGAAATGGATTTATGGATTATTTGGAGACAGTGACAGACTGAGTGTGCAGAGGGGACGTAGCTTAGCTACGTAGAGTAAAAGACGTAGAGTAAAAGGAACGTGCTATAGTTTAAGGGACGACGTGGGAGCACGAGGTAGTTAGGGGATTTAGTGAGCAGGATGGCAGAATCAGCGATGTGCGAGTTGAGAAGGGTGGAAAGGAAAAGGTACATGTTGAGTGAGTGAGGCCAGCGGGTCTGAGTGCATGAAGTGATTGTGGAATGCATGGTGCGATGAGTGATTGGAGGGAGCAGGGGTTTCCTTATTTTTTGGAGTCGGAGGCTACCATTAAAAAGTAGCAGGTTACCATCATCGCAAGCGAAGCGAGCGCAGCTGTATGGCATTGGTCCAGGGCCCTAGGTGGGCCCTGGAAGCCGGAGGATCCTAGATGGCTGGACAGGCATTCTAGCATGATTTCTGACTTGAAATAGTTCTCATATTATCATGCTGTTCGGGTGGAAAACTCCACAAAAACAGGTGGTTAGGCCTATACTGGACGTGGTTGCATTAACATACTGACTGACTGACTGGTTGACTGAAATTCAGCGATACTGTATAGTTAGTTCAAGCAGCTTTTAAACAGGGTTAATTAATTTAAGACCATGGTTTAGGGCACAACAAGGTGTCTGGAAGATGGAGTATCTAAGCACTTTAAAAGAGAGGCATTTTAGCAACATTTGAGCCATACCTTAGTTCTTAATAGGGAGATGATACTGCACATGGTGGAGTACAGTGAGCAATCTGAAGTAAGTGTGTTACATAATAATAGTGTAGATGAACTAACATTCATTAAGGAAACCATATTCCATTTCACTTCTGTGAGTGTTCGGGGTTTGCTGTGTGAATGCTGTGAGCACAAAGGATTAGATTATTATAATAATGTTGGGTAAAATGTGCAAACCAAACTATTAACACTGCAAATTCTGTATACATCAGGATCTAGTTTGATTGAAGTAATATTATTTAATTCCAGTAATCAAGGAAGTGTGATATTTTTGATATCTTTTCAAAATATTCTCAGAGTTATACTCATCTTGCATTTCTGCTGTCAAACCAATGACAAACTCATATACAGGTAAACAATATTTCAATCAATCTTTAGTATTAAAATCAAGTCCTTTGGGAATCTGAGTCACTATATATGTTTTATAGAAAGAAAAATTAATTCATAAATGAGATTTCACATTCAAAAAGTTTATTAGATATTTTTGTGCTGCAAACATTCTACATCCTCAACTTTCAAAACAATGTTGTCCAAATTTCAGGATCAAAGTAGCCATGATATGCAAACATATCCAACATCTTTATGATATTATTCTAGCAGGAATGAACAAATGACATTATATGTAATTGAATAATCAATGATTGAAAGTTAGTAAACTTAAAATGTATTTGGGATGAAGAAACGTTCCCGAGCAAAGAACAAATTGTATATGTTCTGTGTAAATTCTTGAAGCCGATGTTTACAGTTCTGTTTAACAGTGTTTAACCTATAGTCATTTAGCAAGTTAAGCAACACAATTGGAGTCACTGTCACTATCAGATGAAATGTCTTCTCCATGAAATTGTCGCACTGCTTCATTTTCAGTCAGAGGGGACAATTCTGATTCGACAAGTCATCAGTCAAGATAATTTGGGGACATGCAAACGAAGTTGATGGTACACTAACAAGTCGTTGATTGGGGAGCTTCCGTCGAGGTTTTTGGCTACGCCAGTCAAGTACACATTGTCGGAGAAGGAGTTCGGCATCATTTGAGCCAACTGGAGGACCACTGATTGTTAACAAGGCATTTTTCATTGCTGACCTCATTCTTGACTTAATACGCTTTAGGACACTGGCTCCCCGTTCTGGCCAGGCATTGGAAACTGGCAGAGACGTACAAATTTCTGCAAGCTCTACCAGTTTGGGGTAAAAGTGCTTGTCCTCCTGCTTCTTAGATAAGATTTGTTTAAGTACCCATTCTGTTGGTGTGAGGTTAGATTTTAACGAAAGTACTTCAGCAGGCACGTTTTTCCATGAATTTAATTCAAACTTAAAATTCTGCCACTCAGCAACAACTTTCTCAAAAAACTGACCATCAAGTAGGTCAATGTAATCTGCACCATACTCTGAAAATCCATGGTCATCAGCTTCAGGTGCTGAAAAAAACAAACAAACAAAAAAAAACGAAAAATCGGCGCTGAAGTAAGCGGCGACCTTTGACATGTTTTCTCTGAGTAGACGGCTGCGAGTCGCCGGTAACCGGCTTCTAAGGAAACCCCTGGGGGAGGAGTGACTCCCGCCCAAGGGACCCCAGGGTCAGAGTAATGCGAGTTGGGGGGTTAGTCAAATTGACAAAATGGAAGTCGTTTTTCTGTTGGTGGGAAAGTAGGCTCGATACCCGCTTGGAGGGGTGCAGGAGCCCTGTTGACGGGTTGGGAGCATGGCTGCGAAAGGTGAGTATTGCTGAGTGGGTACCCCGGGCACCGGGCTCGTCGGCCGCGGAAGGCCAAGGGCCAATGGGGGGCCGGGATAGTGCAGTGGGCATGAGTGACCCGCTGATGCGGGGCCTGGGGCGCCATTGGCCGCATGGGCAGTGTCGTGAGCACGAATGACCCTCGGAAAGGGGCCCGGGGCGCCAGCCTGCCACGTGAGCGTTTCAGGGGAGTCGACATGGAGGGCACTCCCCGGTGTTTAGGGAGCTGGTAGGCTCGGAGGCAGTGTAGTGCCCGGGGTGCCATCGTAGGAGAATCGGCAGAGGGTAGTTCCTGCCAAGGGAGCCACGCGTCCCAGCCGTGAGACCGTGTGAGGGCACGGGAAGAAATTTGGGGGGCATGGCGCGGAATTTGAGAGGACACCAACACAGGCGACGGGAATCTGGGTTGTTAGAACCAGTAGATTAAGCGAGAGGCGCTTGTTGAAAGCCCCGGGTAGTTTAAGAGTTAATGGTTCGGGTAGATAGGAAGTGTACCCCTCCGCACCATCCATCCCTTCGCTCTCATTGTGGGCCGCTGGACCCACTTTGGGTAAAGATCGCTGAACTCCGATGAGGCCATCCTGAGGCTTGGGAGTAGGCAAGGTGACAGGATAGGTTAGCCGAACAAAGACGATAAAGGGGGTTAGGGGACGACTTATAGTAGTGGGGAAGTGAAAGCAAATATAAAAACCAAAAAAAATAAGTTGGGGCTAAATTGGGTTTTACAAATTAAGGGGGTGGGTATGGACAGAGAAAGGCAAAGGCGATAGGTTTTTAGGGAGGCAGTAGGTAGGTCCGAGCCCGTCTTCCGAGTGGCCAGCACCACCGCACTCCCTCCACTGAAAGGCAAAGGCTGGCCAACTTCATCGGCTGGCTGTTTACTGCAAGGCCTGTGTCGTCGGATCGTCTGCTGGCTGTGTTTGCTGCAGCGGCCGTTTTGCCATGCCTTGCCTGCACACCTTTGCCATCCATGCCTACTGCCCTCGTCATCTCTTGCATCCCCCTCCCCACTTGTTCATTGTCATGTGCGCAAGGATCGTCGCGCAGTTTGCGAGGACTGCCCTGTTGGCAGCTACAACACGGGCCTGCAGTGGCGGCCCGTGCACAGTGTTTGCGTGCATCCATCCGTTGTGTTCATTGCGTGTGCCACTTGAGCTGGCACGGAGACTGCGTTTGCGCAGCTCATGCGCCGTTATGTTCACTGCGTCCATGTTAAATGGGGGAGGCCTTGTACTGCGTGTGTGCAGCCGGCCACATTCCCTGTCACCTGCATTATTGCATGAGCCAGAGACTGCGTGCGAGCAGCCTGGCTCCTGCTAACTTTTCTCTTTGCAGAGTCCATCGATCCTGGGCCATGGAATAGTGTAAATTATAAGGATAAGTTGTTAAGCTGTGAATTGTAAATATGAGTGTGCCCCCGGCATGCGAGTCTGAGCGCCGGCAATTTATTTAAGTCGTCTGTATGAGTGGGTTTGTTTAGTTAGTTACTCAGCCCGTAGGTTATATATTTTGGGGAAATGAATACCATGAATGTCGCACTCAGGGATCCGAAGGTAAAACATACTAGGGGAGAACTATACATGATTGCACACGAAAATGACGACTCGGGAGGAGTCTGTAAAAAGGGGAGGGGTAGTGTTACGGCTGTGGAGATTTGCAATACACCAGAAAGGTCCTCAAGTTAGATATATCGATACGTTCATATGTAGTTAGTCCACACCCGTTGTTTAGAGGGAATATGTGCGATTCATCCGGGCTGCGACGCTTTGAGTTAGCCATTTTTCCTTACCTGTCGTTATTTTAGAACAACCACGCCATCTCAACAACCACGCCATCCACACCACAACGCCACAAAAGGAGCAACGAACCAGCCCCACCCCAATTTCTTCTCCGGTAAACAAGTTTGACGGTTGGAAATCAGCCCCACCCCAATTTCTCATCCGGTAAACAAGTTTGATGGTTGGAAACCAACTCACGCCTCAATTTCTCTGGAATGTTCCTCCCCCGCACCCACGCGCCGCGAAGGGCGGGGCGGGCGCAGGAGAAATAAAAGGGCAAGAGGAGCGCCTGGAAAAGCGCGCGGATAGCAGAGTCTTGGGGCAGTCGTGTGGAAGTCTTGGTCGTCGTGGTCCAAGTCTTCGTCGTAGACAGACTTGGGGCAGTCGGGTGGAAGTCTTGTCCTAGTGGTCGTGGGGAGAAGGCATCACGACCTGCCTACCGTTGCAAGGCCAGAGATCAGGCACGGCTACGCTAGTTGCTGTGGGGACGAGACGTCGTGACCTGCCCACCGTCGCACCACGAGGGTGCGGGTAAGACCCTTCAGTCTCGCGGGCCTTTTCGGTCATCCACGGCCCACGCCCATAAAGGTCTACGGACCCCGTCTACCCCCTTGCCTGTGAGGGAGGTCTTTCGTTGTTTTTGTATGCATGCTGTGGCGCCGTGTCCTGCCAAGTATAAACTGTGTAAGTGCTTGTAAATAATAATTATAGTCGGTTGTATTGCTTTTGTATTCTATTTGTTGCTTGAATATTGCATGACTGCCTTCCTTGTGTTGTGTGTGCAATTGAAATAAATGTGCTTGTGTGAAACGTATCCCATTCGTTGCGTCCTTTCCCCATTAGAAGTGCCATCTTGTATCATGGAATGAGTAGTGGGTTTTGAATGCCCGGTAAACAGAATCACATCCGTCGAGGTCGGCGATAACACCGCTCGGTTATCACTGTAGCACGGAACGGACCACTTAAGCGGTTCGTGTCCTCGGCCGACCTGCGGCGAGGTACGATCGCCCGGTCGACCACTCGCGCAGGTACTTAGGAAGGTCGAATTTGGCGAGCAATCCTATCCTGCGCAGGTGGGCAATTGGCACGATCGTGGTGAGGTTAAATCCCCACCCGTGACTGGCTCCTGGCGGTAGTTGCAAGAGGGTCACGACTGAATTGTCCGTCCGGTGGGCGACGCGGCTGCCATTAGAGGTACGCGGCCGATTGAACGCCGGGCGGGCGAAATTCGCAACAATATTATATATATATACATATACATACACATACACATGGAAGTCGTTGACTTGCGCCGTGATTGGTTCCGACCGATCGGTCGTAAGTCGATTTGGTCGTAAATCGGACAACCTTAATTTATTATTATTTTTTATATTATACTGTATAATGATACAATAGTCATCTGTAAGTCATACTGTATTTTATTAACATTTTCTTTGTTCAAGTCAAACACTGCACTACAGTACAATTGGTATAATACGGTACTGTATTTGCAAAAACATTCAAAAATACAAAACATGTTATTGGCCACTCATGCTTGGCTGTGGATCGTCGATGTTATCTGCTCGGGCAGCGCTCGAGGTATCCGGAGTTGCTTTTTTCGTAAACATGGTGAGCTTTGTTTGAATGGTTTGTTTCTTTTTCTCCTAGTAAATTTCACGATACGGGCAAAAAACATCGTGTGAAAAAAAAAAGAAAAAAAAAAAGTTTGGCGTCGTCGTCGTCGTAAAGTCGAACAGTCATAAGTCGCATAGGTCATAAGTCGACGACTACCTGTATATGTATATATATATATATATATATATATATATATATATATATATATATATATATATATATATATATATATATATATATATATATATATATATATATATATATATATATATATATATATATATATATATGTTAGTGTTAGGCCCAGCCAATAAGTGCTCAGCATATGTGGGAACTCCTTCAACACTGTTGGAAAAGCATTCCAGGTCACTACCTTATGAATCTGGTTGAGAGAATGTCAAGAGTGTGCAAAGCTGGAATCAAGGCAAAGAGTGGCTACTTTGAAGAATATAAAATATAAAATATACTTTGATTTGTTTAACACTTTTTTGGGTTACTCCATAATTTGATTTGTTTTATTTCATCGTTTTGATATCTTCATTATTATTCTACAATGTAGAAAATAGTACAAATAATGAAATTGAATGAGTAGCAGTGGCTGTGTCAAAACTTTTGACTGGTACTGTGTGTATATATATATATATATATATATATATATATATATATATATATATATATATATATATATATATATATATATATATATATATATATATATACATATATATATACATACATATATACATGCATACATACATACACCAGCAGGGATACCCGTGCTCCGCACGGGAATCCTGTGGATGAGGGTGGATCTGAAGGAGTATATGTCAAGAGTTAATTGTGAAATTGTAGAGGCTGCCACCATTATTATTATTATTTTTTTTTTTTTTCATCACCACTATAATATTATATTTTCCCCGCCATGTTTTATATGCAGAAGACTCTAGTTCAAAAAATGTTAAGATTTATTGCCGCATCAGATAAAAAAACCGTAATGCCTCAACAATGTGAGGCTGGTTTCATGTCATCATTTGTGACTTAATTTATACGTCGGGCATAACCAAGCCTGGCCCAACGTATTTGATTTATTTACGTCTGTTATCTTGATAACGTCAAAATTATAACCGTTCTTGAAGTAAGAATTGGGAGACGTGTATTATGAAACGGCAAACCTCTGAACGCCTCTGTCTCTGTTGCCGTGCGCATGCAGTTCGAGAATTTAAATCTGTTAGCTTTCGCAGTGGCATAATGTTTCGGGTTTCAAAGCTGTTATAACAGGAGGAGAATGTGTATGTTTAAAAAGTCAACGAATACGAACACTATTTCAAAAAACCCCAGCGTTTTTAACCATGAAGCCTTTTGTTACGATTAATACGCTGGCGCACTAGTCGAAAGCCTTTTTTTTTTAATGGAATTTTTTTTTTTTTTAATATATATTTTTTCATTTTTATGGAAAGCCACTGAGCACCCTGGAGCTGAATGTTCGGTCTATATGTGTGGAAGCCTTTTGTTACGATTAATGCGCTGGCGCACTATTTGAAAGCCTTTTTTTTAAATAAAATTATTATTATTTTTTTGTTAATATATATATTTTTTCATTTTTATGGAAAGGCACTTTGCACATCCTGGAGCTGAATGTTAGGTCTATATATGTGTAAAGTTTCATCAAGATCGGTTCACTGGTCTCAGAGCTTATTGGTTACAAACAAAGAGACAGACAGACAGACAAACAGACAGAAGGACTGCCATTTCTATAGTGTATATATATATATATATATATATATATATATATATATATATATATATATATATATATATATATATATATATATATATATATATATATATATATATATATATATTTCCTGTGATATTGGGTTCGAGTTGTAGCAGTATACAAAATTTCAGCTTTCTCGCCCACCTCATGTATTCAACATTTATATCAGCGAGTGAGTCAGTGGAAATAAATATATATGTACATATATGTAATATACAAATCACTCTCTCACCAAAATGAGGAAGGGGCAATGTCTTTGGCCCCATGTTCTTGAAAATTGGTGGAACACCTTGGAAACACGGGTCATAGCCAAAGTTGGCATGCATGCTCTCTGGGGGCTGGTGCCAATCACCTTGAGGGTTCGGGTTTAAACGGTATTTTGGTTCAGCCAAAATGGCTCTGAACCCTGATGGAAGGAGAAGGGCGAGGAAAAAGTAATTAAAAAAAAAAAAACAACAAACAAGAGAAAGCGCGACCTTGTGGAGCAAAGGGGACAAGACACTCATAGACAATGTGCACTCTGTAGCTCTCTGAAGGAAAATAAATCTCAAAAAGAAACTTACTTCTGTCAGAATTCTCTATGGCCAAAGCAGCTTGAGAAGGCCTCATGAATCTGACATAGCCATAACCTTTGCTTTCTCCAGTGGACTTATCTCTTAGAACATTACAATATTCAATTTCACCAAATTCCTGAAAAAGAAGAACAAGGCGTGTTGGTAATCGAAAGAACAACAAAATGTGCATGCACAGGTGTGACGGGGGTTGAGTATGAGGGAAGGGATTAGAAAGCCTGATTTTTATGAAATATACCCACATGTTAAACGTGTTTCAACTTTGACCTTAACATATATGTACAAAATGCAGAGTACCATGGATGAATGCAGATTTATACTTTTTGAGGGAATTTGGTTTCATTGTGTTAGTAACTGAAACCCACAATCATGTGCTTCCTGTTTTCCTGCATGTGCTGAAATTGAACATGGCTACGTGTTAGAAATAATAAAGAGGTGAATCATCAAGACATTTCTGGTCAATTGAAATATCAACCTGGTTGAAAGTTAACAGAAAATGTGCTGCATAGTTTGACAATTGCCTGACAAGGACATGTGTATCAAGGAGCACCTTGGACCAAGAAGACCTTGAACATCGCAATTAAGAATGCCCCGAACGGCAGGAGCTACATCGACGTTCTATAGAATTATATTGAAGACATAAAAAAATTGAAGGCAGAGTGCTCCATATGCAAATTGGGCTGCCAACCACCCAGCATGTTGTCAACTGAATGACACAATGAGGCTGACATGATTACACAATTGCACACACACATCATGTTTGACCATTCCAACATCAAGTGCACAATCCAAAATCAATGCCGATTCAACAAGTGGGTGATGAGTCACGTGCCTTGTGCCAATGGTATAAAATAAGAAAACTTTTGATTGATGGGATGAATCGCAAAGCTTGAAGAGATATGTGAATATATGATATTGTTACAGATCCAGGGTTTGGGGCTTGCCAGGACGGGAAGCACTCAGGTCCCTCCCGAACGCTCTTGTCCTGAGGCTGCCCGCCGGCTGGCTTTGGAGGCTAACGGCTGGCTTTGGAGGCTAACGTTGAAATGTGGTTTGCCCAAGAAAGATAATGGTTTACAGTGAAAACCAGGTCTTTGAATGACTGAACTTCATCAAGAGGATTGTTAAGAAAGTAGATAGGAGGGTTTTGATTGATGGTCCTTTTCTGGGCACACATACTGATCGAGTGTGAGATGTGTTCGGATTCAAAGACATATTCCAAGTGTTTTACCAGTTTGCGATTTTTTTTTCCAAGGCCTGAAGAGAGGGAAGGGGCTTCAGCCTGCCTGTCCGAGGGATAAAGGATGTCACGGCAGAGGGTGGAGCCATCAGCAAATAGATAAAGGGGATTTCCCAGACAGTCAGAGAGATCGTTGATGAAGTCAGGAATATGACGGACCAGAACACCACTCCAGCCTTCACAGGGAGAGAGGAGATGAAAATAACCCGTTGAGAGCCACACGTTGGCTACGAGAGTCAAGGAAATCAGCAAGACATGTGTGGAGTTGGCCTTGGATGCCATATGCAGAGATTAGAGAGCAAGGCAGGATGCTGGACTGCATCAAAAGCATGAGATATGTCCAGAGATACAGCCCTGATATAATGTCTGACAATTAGGGTTTGAATCCATTGTTTGGGTGAGCAGAAGCAGCATGCCCAAGGTAGAGTGACCTGGTCAGAACCCATATTGGTGATTTGAGATGAGGTTATTGGAGAAAAGGAAGGATTTCATATAAACTGCGATGATGGATTCCATCACCTTGCTGATGATTGGAAGTAAGGCCTAAGTCACATTTGCTCTACGGTGAGGATACGGCGGCCGTACGCCCTCTGAATTGACAGAAACGTGTGGTGGCCGCAGAGTTTCTGCGGTGGCCTCAGGGTGGCCCTACGCTGTTTGGCTATCTTTTACAGCCCGTAGGGGTCGCTGTGGAATTATAACGCGGAGTTACAACTTTTTTCATTTCTACGTTGGCCGTAGCAATTCGACATGCCGTAGTTGTGTTCCACGTCGACCGTACGTAGGGCGTACGGTGGGCTTGCGTTATTCGTGCGGCTGCCGTAGTCTCTTATCAATGAAAAATGAATTTTGCCCTAAAAACCGAATACATTTAAAAAAAACCGAACACAACGAAGCGTTCATGTGTGTTCACGCGTCTCCCCCACCTGTTCGACCCGCATCTTCGCGCTTTGTTCATTCAATTCGTCGGTGGAAGTAATCGTGAAAGCATCTCTCGTGTATCGATCGCTACTTTACGTGTTTTCACCATGATTTGTGCTGTTATTTTTTTTTTTACCCATCTTGTGTTTTAATTAATAACAAAAAGCAATCCGATCACGTGGTGTGACGGACTGTCGGGCAAGGATTTAATTTCACAGAAAAACCGGTTGTAATTTGGAATATCCATGATTACCTCAGCCCGATGCGTTTGATGAAAGTGATTGTGGTTCTGGGGGCATCAACTTTGATGAGCTGCCCTGGGGGCAGCGCTCGCAGAGTGCGCGAGCGATCGGAACCCAGGCCGGAGCTCGAGCCTGTGTGAACCTTTGGATTGGTGATTGTACCAGTTTACATACAATACACCGCCACCGAAGGTCATTTACTCATCTTATTTTACCTTAAACATGGGGAATTTCAGTTGAAAGTGTCTTGAAAGTGGGTTTTCTTGGGGGTCCAGGAAGGGATTAATTCACTCCATTATTTCTTATTGGGAAAATAGTTTGGGAATCGAACTTTTTGCAATCCGAACAGCCTCCTGGAACGAATTCAATTCGGATTCTGGGGGCACCACGTACTGGTATATTCCAAACTGTTATATTTTTATTTCAGTAAAAAAAGAACTGGTATATATACCCACTCGTTACCGTCCGTCTGGCCGCACGTTCGCCTTAGGGCCCCCCTGCGGTTGCCTTGTGGGCACCTTGCGTCTGCCTTGAAAATTATATGGTCACAGCAGAGATGCCCTAAGGTCACCATGCGACATCAAATCAAAGACCGTATGGCACCTGCACGTTTTCGGTCTCCACAATTTCTAAATACGCCGTGCGGCTCCCCGAAAAATAAAAACATATGTGACTGCTACATTGTGTAACCGTGGAAATACTGCGGCTGCCGTATAATTGCTCGTAGCCGTAGATTTTGGAGACCCCACGGCCGCGGTAGCAAATGTTACTTCGGCCTAAGCCAATAGGTCTGCAATTCAGTGGATCAGTTTTTGCACATTTTACCTCCACCGCCGAATGTGGACGGAGGTTATGTTTTCACCCGTCTGTCTATCAGTTTGTCAGCTTGTCTGTGAGTAGGATATCTCAAAACGTTATGAATGGATTCGGATGAAACTTGGTGGACAGGTTGGATGTGTGACAAGGACAAATTGATTGGATTTTGGTGAAGATCCAGGTTCAGATCCGGCCCATAACTGGGATACAAAACGTAAACTGTTCAGCCTGGCCAAGGTTTGCACTATACAGAGCGCAGTTCCAGTTTATGTAATGCAGTGATGTTGGCGGATATCCAAGCAGATGGAAGATGATCTAGGGCAAATAATAGCGTGAAAAAGGCAGAGAGAGGGTGTGCAAGAGCAGCAGAGCAGGTTTTTAGGAGACGTGAGGTGATGCCATCCAGTCTGGTTGCAGAGTCAGAGATCAAGGTTAAAAGAACCATCTCTACCTTCTCAGGTGCAAAAGACACAGGGTACAGGAGCATTGGGGTACAACAGGGAAGGATAGGTACCAATAGTGAGGCATTGGGAACACAACATTTTTAAGCAGACACAGAATTGAGGCATTCAGCCCTCTTAAGAGTGGAATCAGCTGTGGAACAATTTGAAGAGAGGAAAGGAATGGACGGGGAGCATACTTCAGAAAGACTGAACAAGGCACCACCAAGTTTTAGAGGAGGAAGACAAGTTTAAAAGTTCATTCTTGAGCTTCGACAGATGTTTTCTGGTTCTCCTGAGAGTGAACACACACTTGTTGCAGACTTTGTAGAATGCACTGAGATTGCCTTCGGTCGGATTTTGTTTTTATTTGAGAGAAGGCAAGCGTTTCAGAGCAACTGCCTCACCACATAATTTAGTGTACCATGGGAAGGAAGAGGGGTAGGATAACTGAAGATGAGATCAGATGAATCTGTGCATGAGAGACAGCAGGTTTTTGTGGAACAATTCCCAGGCCGAGTTGACATCAGGGGCAGTAGATATGGGTGACTGGTGGTAAAGAGAGATGGCTGCTTGCATTCCCTGCCAATCTGCTCACGTGAACGGCCAGAATTGGCAGAACTGAAGCAGCTCTCTGAGAATAGCCAGAGAGATGTTGACTTTAATAAGCATATGATCAGATGAACCAACTGGAGCAGAGGAAAAGCTGGGGACATTTGCTAGTAAGTTTGAAATCACCAAGTGCAGAAGGGAGGATTTGCCATTTGGAAAATTCACAGATTGAGTCAGTTTCTTGGAGTCACAGAAGTCCTTTGCTGAAGTGCCGTGGCTGGTGAGAGAGGTACCAACACGCAGCCAAGTTGTATGGTGACAATTCAAATTACCACATATGAGGAAGAGAGGGTTGGGATGAGTGGTTAAAAGTTTGGCCATGTAGAGATAGAGAGAGATACGGAGAGAGATACGGAGAGAGATACGGAGAGAGATACGGAGAGAGATACGGAGAGAGAGATAAAGAGAGAGATAAAGAGATGTAGATGGCGTCGTCACTATTTGGGCGATGGTACAACACACAGACAAACAAGAGGTGGGAGCGAAGAGGAAGTCACAGCCAAAGGTACTCCTGGGGATATTTATATTTTTTGTATGGCATGTGCAGGCTCGTGTAAGAGCCAATACACAGAATATATAACAAGGCAAGAGACAAGAGGGAAGCACAAAATAGTGGGGAACAGAGACAATAGGAGATCTGTGGGAGGGAGAGGGATGAGGCGGGGCAAACGGGGTGAACTACAGGGACTTTTCGGAAGGAAAACTAGGAATTTGAAGGAGGTGGGTTTGGGGTGGATTAACAGGAGTAAAAAAAGATCAGGATGTTGGAAGAAGATATGAGATGGTGATGAATAGCTGTTTTGAAGACCAGAAGGGAGGAGTGGGATTTAAGAGAATGTGGAAGTTTGTTCAAAAGGTGGGAAAAAGAAGAATGAAGGTGAGCAGTGATTCTTGATTGCAGTTTTGCCAGAAGGGGTTTTTGGTGGACCTTGAGCGTCCTAGGGCAATGTAGGGGGACAGATCACAGACAGGGCAGGGGGAGGGATGGGCAAGGCCGGAGAGGAGATGGTAGAAAACAGAAAGACCACCGACCTGCTTCTGGTGAGAGAGTGAAAGACCCAAAGGCTTGGGAGGTATCATAGCAAAACAAGGAGAGTGATAAATAGAATTAAATTCCATCCATTTTCCACGATAATCACCAATTCGATAAATGCAGTCAGTTTTGATGGAACAGAAGGCAAGGGGCTCTTACAATGGAGTAAAAAAAAAAAAATCTGATTTAGAATGAGTGGAGCATTCAGTTTGGATTATGTACAGAGAACATTAAAATCAAATAAACATAAGGAAACAAGACACAAACAGCACTCTCGTACCCGTAAACGGAGTATCAGGAAGTTATTGATGACGGGTGGGAGAAATGAGAGAGTCAGACAACTTGTTCAATCCGATAAGTTGTGCTAAAAACGTTCACAGCTCAGTATTTATGTCCAGGATTTTGGATACATCCATGTTGTCCGAGAGGATGCGAACCGTCCCAGGCATGGTTCACACCATGCAGGACATCACTCCGGCTGCACAATTTGTGGTGCCAATTACGCTGTATTTTCTTCAGCTGGAGTACCAGCAGCGTTTCCAACGTACTGGTATAAATAGAGTGAAGTCCATGGTGTGCCATCGTAAATCCCCATGCTTCACACTTAAAGTAAAGTTGAAAGATGGCAAAAAAAAAGTTACATCATGATCGATTTTGAGCTAAAAATTCTTTCCTGTTTTGACACCTGTTACCTTAGGTTGACACTCTCTGGAACATGAACCGGGGGTCAAATCCAATAAATTGTTGTACATTTCACGTATCCCCAATGTTGATTGCATATGCAAAGTTTAATGAAAATAAAAATTTGCCCGCAATTGCAATTTTTGGTATTTGAATTGCTGACCCCACCCCATGGGGCAGGGCCAAAAATGACATTGCTCTCGCAGATTTGTGCCACGTCACGATGACAACTACAAAGTTTGGTGAATTTCTGCACAACCGTTTAGGAGATAGCGCGACAGGAGGAGACAGACGTACGGAGCCGATTACAATAGCCTCTGATTTTTGTTTTTTTAATTGTGGCGATGATAATGAGATATGCCAAATCTGCTACGATATTAAAAGCAAACTAGAAGGGCACTCGGTGGAGCGCACAACTCCACCACGTAATGCCAGATACATTTTTATGCATACACGTAATGCCACGAGAACATATCGAGCCCAATACATTTTTGAACGATTGTTTTGAACTATACGATTGAACTGTATATAGTTTTTTGCCCTATCGCTCAATGCTGAAGAATCACTTAAATAATTCTTGTATCTTCACCAAAATCGAATAAATTCGTTCTTGCCACACACCCAACCTGTCCACCAAATTTCATCCGAATCTGTCCACAACTTTTTGAGATGTCATGCTCTTATATATCGGTTTCACCATATCTCTCAATGGTGAAGAATTACTTTAAGAATTAAATAATTCTAGTAGTCGGATCCGGATCTTCACCAAAATCGAATCAATTAGTCCTTGCAACACACCCAACCTGTACACAAAATTTCATCTGGATCCGTCTGCAAATTTTTGAGATATCCTGCACACAAACAGAAAGGGGTGAAAACATATCCTCCTTCACCTTCGTTCGTGGAGGTAATAATAAAAAAAGTTTCACAAAAGTTGATATGGGAGAGAGAGAGACAGAGACAGAGACAGAGACAGAGACAGAGACAGAGACAGAGACACAAAACCGATATTACCTCAAAGTTTGAAGTCAAGTCATTCTCTGTGAAATTTTTGGGGATCATCACAAATATGCGAGTCAATTCCGCATCTTCCAAGTCTCGATTGGTGTGCGAGGTTCTCGACTGTGCAATCAAGATCTACAGCATGGTGAGAAAAGTAAAACAAAATCGGTCGTACGTCATAATTACTCCTACAAACTGACATTTGTCTTTATGCACAAGTTGTCGAAATCGAGCCCTTTTCTCATCGATTGGTAATAAATATGAAATCAATGCTCGGAGCACATTGGACTACGAGGTTCTGCCAAACTTGCCAAGGTGCGGTGGAGCTCCTCAACAAAAAATATCATTCAAGAAGTAAAAAAACAAAGCATTTCATCATCATGAGTTACAAAAACATCCACTTCAAAATTAAACCACTTGAGTAATCGTGTGATTACAGCAAGACCCTCGATCCAACAGGATTGTGCAGGTTGGAGTGCACTTACCTCCAAGCCGTCTAGGGTGGGTTCGAATCCTGACCTGACTATACACTGCCGGATTGGAGTTTTGCACACAGAGTCACACACAAGGTGCTGGCATCAGTCGGTGGACGTTGAAGACCCCCACGGCGTCTTTCAGGAAGAGTGAGCAAGTCATCTTTTTGGCAGAACGCTGACTTGGCCATTGGTGACGAACAAAATGCTCATCGCAATGGATTCTATGAACCAAATGTTGATGAGCAATAATGTACGCCGCGGGGCCATCGTGTCCTACCTGTCATTTCCAGTGCCGGCCATTGTCCTGCGTGGCTCTTCATCGAACCTGGAATTCCATTATCGTGAAATTACATTTGGTTCTTCGCAATAATGGTACTACGGTACATGGAACCAACTTGAACCACATTCTCTTCAATCATCTCCTGGTCTTCAAGCTGTTCACCACCAGCTCTCATGATCTTTTCTACAACCGTTAACCCCCTCCCGCATTTTTCTTTTCTTTTCCTTCAATATCCAACTTATCCACCCCCCGGGGTTCTCCCCTACTCCTCATCCTTACTCGCATCCCTTATTTGGCCGTCTCCATCGATTTCATCCCTCCACCATGCTGTTGGCATTTCTCCCTTCCCACCTCTTTCTGCCGTTCCTTTTGTTCTGTTGCATCCTGATCCGTTCTGTGTTCGAGCTCTTCCATGAGCCTCGACTCCTGTGCACATAAATTAATTAATAAATGTCCAAAATCCCATATGCAGGGAAAGTTATCCATTCTCTGAGCTAGTGCAGTGCTGCAACGCCGTGAGGAGTACACCAGGTCGTTTGCCATTGCTTTCCTGCAGCTAAGTCAAGACAGGAATTTGTCGTTTGCTCAGGATGCCAATGATAACTCATGTACACTTCGCGAAAGACACCGTGGGACCTTTTAACGTGCACCAATAACAGGTATTGGTGGAGTCGATCGATCAGCCATCTTCCTCCAAACTTGTCCAGGAAAACAAAACAAAAATAATTAAATAAACAAATAAATAATTAAATAAATAAAACAAATAATAACAAATAAATAACAAATAAATAAATAAGTAATAAATAAATAAAACAAACAAACCACGAAATATTTAATATTTACATCAATCTCTGATTTCAAGTAAAAAGGGAGTTCGAATCAACGCGTCAGGATGAGGATTCCCATGTGTGAGGGAAACAACGAGGGATATGGCGCCGACGAACCGAGTGGACAAGGAGGACAAACCTTCATGGGCTTTCCGTCCCTCAGCTTTTTCCCATTCAACTCCTCCATGGCGCGGCAGGCCTGTGAGGCCTTGGAAAACTTCACGTAGGCCAAGCCCTTGGATTCCTGGGTGTCTCTGTCCTTGAGGACCCGTATATCTTGGATCTCACCGAATTGCTCGAACAAGTCCCAGAGCTGGCGGTACTTCGTAGCTTTGTTCACCATCAAGAACAAACGGCTGTTTGGAGGGTCGTCTCGGTTAAAGTTTCTATAAGGTCCTCCGAAACCATCGTCATCGTTATCGTTGTCTGGGTCTCTCCCTTGGTCTCGATCTACGTCGACGTCGAAATCACCATGAGCTTCTGGCGACGCCATTTTCTTTTCCTTGCTACGGAATGACGTCAGCGCGCTTTTTTTGTTGGTTGTTGTTGTTGTTTAAAAAAAAATACACTTCCTGCCTGAATTGGACGTTTGTTCCGAGAACAGAGCATGAAAGTAAAGAATAAAACAGCGGGATTTTTTGAAGAAATATTTTTTTTTAATTATTTCTACAAGAGATTCTTAAAAAGACTAAAAAGCACTACAAGAGATTCTTAAAAATATACAAAAATAAATTAAAACTTGAGCGTCACAGGAAGGAATAATTATACATCGCCTTTTTAAGAGCTTCTTGCACAGTCGTTCATCTCCTCACGTTGCCCAATGTAAAACGATTGAATTACGAAAGCGCTTCCTCCCCGAAAAGGCCACTGGTGTTTTTCACATGTCTGCTGCTTTGTATCATTGTTCGGCTGTCGCAGTCTTGATGCTTTCATCGTTTATCGAGCAAACGCACAAAGACGTCATGACGTTTCGTCACCGCACGCATGCGCACAACACGCAGTAACGCGCACACGTTGTACGCACTGTGATGAAATAAAGGATGAGGTGACGCGCGATCACGTGTCGCGCAGCTCGCACACGGGACAGATAAAACCGTGATGCCGCGCGGTCGGTGGGATTGTCCCTGGGCATTGTCATTTACGGCGGTGGTTCACTTGGTGCTCGTTCAATGGTGAGAATTGAGAGTATACCGGACTCCGTGCTTATGCTGGCTAAGCGGTGATCGACTGCACATGTATTCCTTTATGTGTCTGTAGAGTCGGCTTCAATCAAGTGAAATAAAGCTTTACACTCCGAAGGTTTTTCCCTCGCACTCACTTCAATTTATTTCATGTGGATTAATACCCGAATGTGAAGCATGGAAGTACCCGTTTCAACATCCCCGTTTCCGTGGAAGAAAAAACAAGGACAAATGTGTCCAAGAGTAGCGTTCTAAAGGTTTTGTCATCCAACAACTGTCACCAACCGTCCAGGAACAGTCCAACTGTCACCAACCGCCATGGCTGATGTCCCCAACAGTCAGGATCTGTAACCAACGGTCAGCAGGATCTCTCACCAACTATGATCAGGATCTCTGAGCAACTGTCACCAGGATCTCCCACCAACTGTCACCAGGATCTCCCACCAACTGTCACCAGGATCTCCCACAAACTGTCACCAGGATCTCCCACAAACTGTCACCAGGATCTCCTACCAACTGTCACCAGGATCTCCTACCAACTGTCACCAGGATCTCCTACTAACTGCGTTCAGGATGTCTCACCAACTGTCACCAGGATGTCTCACCAACTGTCATCAGGATCTCCCACCAAATGCGACCACTGTGGGCGGAGCCTCAAGCACGACTTCAGCCAAATCCAGCTTGCCAATTGATGCATCGCTGCATGTGACCTCCAACCGTCAAATCTCACAGTCATTCTCTCCTGACCATCAAATGAGATGCAACTCCCAATTAACATAGGCCTGGCTTACGATGCCATGTTCGGGGCACTGGACGAACACCAGAAAGCAGCCATTTGCCAGAACAACCAAGCGAAAACATGAAGCACTCACAAAACGTGAACGGACAATTATTACCTCTTTGTTCAGCCAGATACAAAGAAGAGCCAGTTAGCATCCATAGAGCTGCCGAACGGGGTGTCAATCGCCGATGGAAAAAGGTGGGTGTCAAACATCGATAAAAGAAAATTGGTGTCGAACGTCAATGGAACAAGGTGGGGAAATGATCCGAGACCACAGCCATGTTTGACTGTCAGAATGAACTGTTCAGGAAAAGCTTGCGGTGTGTTTAATGGCTCAGATGTTCTGTAAGTCCAATGTGAAAATGATAACCAAAATAAAATGCGTAAATAAATACTCTTTCCAAGTCAATGTGCCTTGATGGAAAAGGAATAGAATGAGTCTCCGTTGGGCGAACGGCTATCTTATCGCGTGCACGAACGGTGAATATCGCTCATGCAGAAATGAAAACTGCCGTAAAATCATACGTCATTAACGTGTCGTAAAGAGGAAAAGGTTGGCCCATAAGAAAGAAGGGGAACCTGTTCTCTACCCTTCTCCAACGCATCAGAGTTAGAATCCCACCAGACAAGGGGATGGGTCTATTCTGAACATGCATTTATGGAAATAACTTGGATATTGTGTGCATTACTCGGATCCGATTCTGAAATCCACAGCTATATATACATATATATATATATATATATATATATTTATTTATTTATATATTTATTTATATATATATATATATATATATATATATATATATATATATATATATATATATATATATATATATATATATACACAGATACAGTCGTAGCCAAAAATATTGGCACCCTTGCATTTTTTTCAAAGAACTCACAATTTTCTCCAACAATAAGTTGAAACTGACAAAAGTATTTGGTCTCCACAATTCTTTATTTCACTGTTTATATTACAGAACCTTTGTTATTAATTCAGAACTTAATATATGCTTTAAAATAAGAAAATAAAAAAAATGGCATTGAAAAATTATTGACACCCTCAACTTAATATTTGGAAACACAGCCTTTGGAAAAAATAACAAGTCGAGCACTTCCTGCACCTCTCCACTAGCAGTTTGTCCCACTCTTATTGTGAAAACAGCTCCAGTTCTCCCAGATTTGAAGGGTGCCTTCTCCCAACTGCTGTTTTCAGATCTCCCCACAGGTGTTCAATGGGATTTAGATCTGGACTCATTGCTGGCCACTTCAAAACAGTCCAGTGTTTCTCTTGAACCATTCCTGGTGCTTTTTGAAGTAAAGTGTGTTTGGGGTCATTGTCCTGTTGCAAGACCCATGACCTTCAACAGAGACCGAGTTTCTGACACTGGGTTGAACATTGCACTCCAAAATGCTTTGGTAATCTCCTGATTTCATGATGCTGTGCACACATTCAAGGCACCTAGTGCGAAAGGCAGCACAGCAACCCCAAAACATCACCGAACCTACTCCATGGTTGACTGTAGGGAAGGTGTTCTTTTCTTTTAAAGATTCATTTTGTTTTCTGTAAACCCAGAGATGATGTGTTTTTCCAAAAAGCTGTAATTTGGTCTCATCTGTCCACAGGACATTCTCCCATAAGGATTTTGGCTTGTTCAGGTGAGTCTTGGCAAACTTGTCAGGCTTTCTTATGTCTCTCTCTCAGCAGTGGGGTCCTCCTACTATAGAACCCCTTATCATAGAGTTGGCGACGGATGGTGCAAGTTGAAACTGTCGTATCTTGTGTCTGAAGGTTAGCTTGGATCTGTTTGACAGTTGATCGAGGTGCTTTCTCCACCATTCGAACAATCCTTCGCCGTAATCTTCGATCAAGTTTTCTCTTGCAGCCACATCCAAGGTTGGCTACAGTGCCATGGGTCTTAAACTTCCTGATAACATTGCGTGCAGTGGACACAGGAACATCAAGGTCTCTGGAGATGGACTTGTAGCCTTGAGATTGTCTATGCTTGGCAACAATCTTGTGTCTGACCTCCTTAGACAATTCTCTGGTTTTCTTTCTTTTCTCCATGTTCATTGCGGTACACACAGTGACACACAACAGGAGAATGACTCCTTTTCTCTATTTAAACTGGTTGAATGAGTGATTTTTATATTGCAGGCACCTCAATTCACCACAAGTGAGTTCAATTACAAAGTGAAAGAGAATCACCTGCTTGAAATATAATTTTTTCAAACAACTTATTTTTTCTTGAATTATTTCTAACAATTTCTAACTCATACGAGCTTCGACAAGGTATACAAAAAAAAAAAAAACTTCTAAAAGGTGCCAATAATATTGTCCGGGTCATTTTTGGATTTACGTCTGGAATAAGCCAAGATGTCATAATTCTTTTCAGATTTTTTTTGTTTTGTTTCACTGCAAACCAAAGAAATATATACAGTATGTGGATACCAAAAGATTTTTAAATTTCAACAATTTTCTGTTAGAAATGGTGCATTACCCCCAAAAAGTGCAAGGATGCCAATATTTTGGCCATGACTGTGTGTGTGTGTGTGTCTTTTTTTCGTATACATAGTTGATGATCGTGGAAAAGTTAGTGCACTAAACGGATGAGAACGCAACAGGACAAAAGGAACAGCAGAGAGATGGGGGGAGTGGGGGACACCAACTGCAGAGCCAAAGGCAAAGACAGAGGGAGGCAAACAATGGTGTGGGGAGGAATTGGCGGGGGGGGGCAGGAGAGGAAACATGGGGTAGACAAGATGGATACATTAGGAAACTCTTAGTCAGGAAAACTGGAAATTTGGAAGAAAGAGGGATTGGGATCAGGGAAGGGAAGAAGGTTGAGGTTAATGAGGCTAAAAAAGATAATGGTTTTGGATTGGAGATGATCTCAAATGGTGGTGAACAGCTGTCATGAAGACGTGGGGGGGGAAGTATGAGATTGAAGAGGATGTGGAAGTTGGTTCCACGGGTGGCAAAAAAGAGGAACGAATGAGTGAATGTGAGTATCGATCCTGAATTTTGGTCGTGTTGAGATTATATGTGAAGTGTTACAATATAATTACAGATCCTTATATAAGGGCGCATCTATATCCTTTCAAGTGTGGGAATTGTACAATGACAATCGAATGCATCACAAAATCAATTTTATATGCTTATAGGTTTGCCTAAACAACAACAAAAAATCTTGTTTCTCATCAGGCCCTATGGAGTTGCCTGCTAGTCCAATAGACATCCTCTAAATGTTATTGACAGTGAGTGAATCTCTTTAAAAAGCACAATTAACAACTATGATTTAAATTTAAAAAAACAGTGTGTAACTGTGTACCGTCCAATTATATTGGAAATATGGACACCTCCAAAGCAATTTATTGGCTAATCCTAACAAGAGACCATCTGTTTTTTTTTTGTGTATGCCTTTTAATAATCTAATTCCGGTTTGCATTGATTGGTCCATCCAGCCCTCCACGTGGGGAATTTTTGCACTTCTTGTTTTTGAGTGTGTTGAAGTATCTGCTGGGGTTGCTGGTGCTGCTGAGGTGAAGGCTGCAAAGGTTGCTGGTCCTGCTGAGGAGGAGGTGGCACATTTCCTGGCCCGACTTTGCCATCGAACAGGCCCATTCGCACATGGAAAGTAGCCTGTTGAATCTGATTCTGGAGAAGCAGCAGAACCTGTGGATTCTTGATCTGCCTCAGTTCCCGCTGGAGGTGATTGCAGAAGACTGCAATGTCATCTTCCTCAGGGTCCTCCTTTGTTAGGGAGTTCACTAAAGCTTTCAGAAGAGCCAGCTCTTCAGCTTCCCGATTTTTGACCTTTCGTTCACCTTTTATAATGCCAGTTAAGTTTTTTGTCGACTTGGTCGTCTTGGCCGGAGGGGACTCGTGAAACTCCTCATCTGCATAGTCTTGGAGTTGAATAACTTCTGGAGTCATAGAACTGCTGCTCGCAGATGTGCTTGGGTTATCTTCTGTATCAGAGGTTTCTCCTTGTTGCTCACTCCCTTCCTGCAAAAAAAAGAAAGTAGCAATATTTTATTCAATTGTTTTTGGTGCCCAACAACAACAAAGGAAAGGTAGGGAGAAGTAACCAAAGGATTAAAGAGCATTGGAATTTCCCAAATTGCCGAGGAACTTTGGATGGCGAGCAAATCACCATCCACCCCTTAATGAAGAGAAGTCAACCCTCTAATTATAAGCATTCCTTCTCCATAGTCTTGAAGGTGTTGGCAGACAGTGACTACAAGTTCCTGGTGGCGGATGGTGGTATCTTCCATGGATGTTCACTGCAAGAGTCCCAAGATAGTGGAACGAGGAATCACAGACCCGGCACCCATCCCGGGAGATGAGTGACCAATACCCTTCTTATTTTATTATTTTAATTGATAATGAAAAAAAAAGATCACCTAAAAAGTTTTTTGTCGACTTGGTCGCCAAACCATCAGGTCCACCCCAGTGCCGTCGCAAGGCGGCGCTGAGCCGATCCCCCGTCCCATTCCCATAAGCTGATGGGGGTAGGGAACTCCTCCCCTTTCCCTCAACACAATGGCACCTAGTTCAGGCCTGGCCCAAACCACTGCATGGATCTCCAGTCTGCAGAGGTGCTCCAACACCCAAAGGATCGGTGCTTGGGGATCAATTCCCCTCGCCGACTTCCAATGGGTCCGGAGACACGCCCTGCAACAGTTCCTGGCAAAATTCACAAGCGCTTCACGGGATCTGCACCCATCATTGGGATGTAGTTAGTCGTCATTCAATGGCCTGGCGGGTCATCATTCGATCTCCAAGATCATCTGATCTCCGGGAAGTGAGGAACTGAACTGCCGAAGGGAGTGCGGGTCAGACACGTGATAAAATAGGAGTGGGGGAACCCATCGGAGTCTGACTCCACCATGGACCTCCACCCTCCGCAGGCCACTGCCAGCCAGGGCCGGGACACGTAAGCCAAATCGGCTTCCCAACGGGATCCATAGGCGAGCGAAGAGTCCAGGCCCTTCTGGTTTTACGTCCAGCGATACGTCCACACCTTAGTGATGCCAGGCCCCCACGAGGCGTGAGCCCAAAGCCGCCCAATTGGTGAAGATCATATGGGAGTAAACCATGGGATCTGGCCCAAGAGGCCAGCCGATGGTGAACCATCCGGAGCACTTCGGCAATTCTGGCAGCGCATTCGGGGTGTCACGTCGCGACGTACTAGGCCACAGGCCGGAGCACCACCCATCAGGGAAGGTGTTTGCTTTGCTCCACGAGTCGGTGCCTAGTGCTGACCAGCCCTTTTAGGTGGAATGCCCAGACCCAGTGGCTGAAGGACACTTCGCGCCGGCACACTTCCACAGGCTGGGAAACCGTCGAGGGCAGCTCTTGCTCTCGCATTTCCAAGCAGTCCAGTTTGATGTAAAATCTGGGCTGGTGAACTCTGTAGGGGATGCCTGGCACATTGGCGATGGGCTCCCAGCGCAGCGAGAAAACCGCTTCGAGAAAAATCCCGTAATGTGCTGATCGGAGGTGCTTGCCTGCCAAAAAGTGACCACCCGAAAGGGTAACCACTTCCGTGTCGGCTCGCTCCACCGCTGGAGACCAAACCGCGACCAGGTCGTCCCCGCATGTCCAGAAGGGCTGCGAGTCTCATGCACCGTGTTCATCTCGGTGTCCTTTGGCTCGTTTCACAGATATTATAGTGGACTGAGCCCACCAGAGGTGTTTGATGTTGAGGATCGGCCAATAGAGGGAAACCCATGAGGAACCCCCGCTGGCTGACTGCTTCCTCTCCATCGGGCTAATTTACCATCTGTGACCGGAGACCGAGAATTCTGACACGAGTCTTCCATTCCAGTAGATGAAGCCCCTTGGTGACCTCCAACCACATGGCCTTACAAAAGTCGAGTGGAAGGAGGTCCGTTGCAGAGGTCAAGTCCGCCGAACGGACGACCCGGGCAGCGTATGCAGAAACATCGACCGTATTGTGCCGTCATGATCGTCCATGATTCTTTGTCAAAGAAGCAAGGACCTGCATGCGGCAAGTTTGCAGGAGGGCTACAAGGGCTCCTGGGGATTACATCATGACACAGGCTTTCCAGTCCTGTTCGGGAAGTGCGATTACCTCAGCCTTTGACGGTGCATCAAAGTGTAGCTCCGAACTTTGGCGGTGCATCAAAGTATAGCTGCTAAAGGAGCTGGTCATGCATCCCAGCAGCCAGAACATAGGCTAGCCAATCGGACAAATATACACCTTCTGGTGGCTCGCCCTCCCACTCCGCAGAGGCACTCAGATCAACACGCATCGCCACCTCATTCAGGAAGATGACTAGGCTACCTTGCCCACTGGATTTCTCCAGGTTAGAGACCGAGGTCGGAGCAAACAGATGCAGCTGAATGGCCATCGCATTACACGATGCCCACCAGTGTTCAAATGTCAATGCATTCGACAACAGGCTGTGTGCAGTCATGCAACCCTGAAGAAGGTCTGCCTTGTGCTTCCAAAGAGCCTCATTCTCCACTGGTTGCCCTTTTGGTAAGGACCTACCCAAGTAAAAGAATGCCAACAAACCATCTGGCGATGTCCTTAGGTTATCATGATCTCCGCAAAATAAACTAAGTGGCGCCTTCCTACAAGTCTGCCCGGGGTGGGTAAATACCCACTCCCTGGTGTAGGAAGCAGCCGCCTTGAGCTGTCTCGTGACGGGCGTATGACCCGTGAGAATTGCGGTGCGGATGAGTCACCAGGCAGGGTGTTTGATTCCGAAGTGGACCCTGCGGCCTAGGTATCGGCGCATGTCGACGGTGACCCACTGGCCATGTGCCGTGAGAATCGACGACCAGCAGCCATCAATGAAATTGATGTATGTTCGCCACCGATCTCGATCCAGATGGTCGATTCGCTTTCAGACCTGATATAAGGAAGGGAGAGAAGGGAGGAGTAAACGAGGGGTTTTAGGACTCCCCCCCCCCGCCGGAGCGGTAGTACCTTGCCGTTTGTTAGGGGGACCCGCTCCCACGGGTTTGGTCGGATGACCCCGGGAGACCCGCTTTTCAGCTTTTGTTTATGAAAAAAAAGAAGCTTTTATGATCACTTGAATTGATAATGAAAAAAGATCACCTCTGCATTTATGTTTGAGACTGAAGTCCTTTTCTTGACGTGGGGGCCCAGGAATGACAAATGGTTAAGTACCCACTCTTGCCTTGACGTTCTTGCAGCACTTCCTGAAGGGGATAGCTTCACATATCTTGAATACTGCGTACGCAATGAAGCTATCTTTTTGATGACTTTTATATCTGCAAATAAGAGATATTACATTAAATCCTGTAAGAAGTGTTCCTTTTTTCATGCATGTGCTTGACATTACACAAAAAAAATCATGCAAATAAAAACACGATCTCAAAACTTGTAACCTCCACCACCTTATGTTTGTCTGTGAGCAGGATATATCAAAAAGTTACGGGTGCATTCAAACGGAACTTGGTAGACAGGTTGGATGTGTTGCAAGGACCAATTGATAAGATTTTAGTAAAGATCCGGAATCTGATACTAGAATTTTAGATGGGGCCAAAAACTAAATATATAGCACGATATTTCAAAAGGCTGTGGACGGATTATGGAAAAAAAAAAAAACTTGGTGGATGAGTTGGGGATGGGACAAGAACCAGCTGATTAGATTTTGGCTAAGGTCCATATCCAAATCCGGCCTGTCAGGGGGATACAAAACGTAAACTGTTCAGCCTGGTGAAGGTATGCGTTACCGAGTGCCGTTCTAGTTTGACTACTATTTTCCCAACTGCCCTCTATCGGGGCAGTACCTATTCCCTGATAATAGACAGGAAATATTAACATGTACAACAGTACTATATCATTGATCGCTCTGTGTTTAACATTCAAATGTCAAGAATAACAATATTAGTGCTCGTTATTTATTTATAAATATTACATCTTGTTTCGATATGACAAACAATGAAATAAATGGGTGCATTTGGGGGAAATAGGCTGAATGGACTGGGGTCAGGGAAGATTTTTTGAGATATAGGCATAACGTTGACCCCAGGAATGGTAGTTCAGAGGAAGAAGCACAGAGAAGGATACAAGTGGGTGCATATGTATGGAGGAAAGTGGAGGGACTAATGGCAGACAGGAAAATATCAAGGAAATTGAAAGGGAAAATCCTGGGAATCATGCATAATGCTGGCTTACATATATGGTCTGGAGATGGGAGCACTGACAGAAAACCAGCAAGAAAGGCTGTAGGTTTACAAAAACAACCAGATCAGGAGGATTGTCTCGGTGGCGTAATGGTTCGTGTGTCTGCTCCGAATCAGGGAGGTCGGTGGTTCGAACTCCAACCGAGTCAGCCCAAAGACTTTTAAAATGGTGTGTGCTTCCTTTCTTGACTGTTGGCATTTTAAAAGGATAAAGCGCAGACAAACAATCATGAGTCGGTAATAATAGCGCATTATTTGATGGGCCTAATGGCCTTCTCTTGCGTCGAAGCTACTTGTAAGGCAACTCATACACTGTATTGTGGGAGTTTAAGAGGGTCAATAGAGGGAGGATGGATGAGCTGAGTGGAGGAGATTGGTGTTAAGATGTGTTTAACGAGAGGAATGGTAAAGAGACAGCTGAGGTGGGCTGAACGGATGGAGGAAGAGAGAATGGCGAAGAAAGGAGACGTGTTGAGGAAGCGAGGTCGGCGGAAAATAGGTCGACTTGTGGCTGAGATGGGAAGATTGTGTGAGGAGAGATGTCAGTGAAGTGGAGATGGTTGGAGAGTGGAGAGGGATGGCTGGAGATAGACAGCAGTGGAGGTGTATTGTGGACGAGGCGGGGAATCAGCTTGGTACCATTCAGCCTCACCCCTTATAAAAGGGAAACGAGAAAGAAGAAAGGGAGCCGGAGGGGTAAACCAGCAAGTTCTTCACTGCCATAAAATGGCCAACGAGAACAGCACTCGAGAGAGTGCATACCTCCGCCAGGCTGAGTAGTTTACGTTTCGTATCCCACTGATAGGCCGGATCTGAATCCGGACCTCAACCAAAATCGAATCAGCTTGTTCTTGTCACCGACCCAACTCATCCACCAAGTTTCGTCCGAATCCGTCCACAACTTTTTGAAATATCATGCTATGTATCGTTTTTGGCCCCATCTCTCATTGGTGAAGAACCACTGAAAAATTTCTCGTATCCGGATTTTCACCAAAATCTAATCAATGCGTCCTCGTCACTCACTCAACCTGTCCATCAAACTTCTGAATCTGTCCAAAGTTTTTGAGATATCCTGCTCACAGACAGACAGGGGTGAAAACATAACATCCATCCACCTTCGGTGGCAGAGGTAATAGATGATGGTTTTGTCTTGGAATATTTCTCAGGTCTCAAAAAAAAAGTTAAGATGCCCCTCCCCTTTACAAGGGTTGGGCAGAAATTTAGTGATCAAATATCAACACAATAATGTCCATCCCTCCCCCCCCCCCCCCAGAAAAAAAGATCTGAAGAAATAACGGTCAATTATTGTATGGAGTGCAAAAACAAAATAAAACAATAATATTACGATATGGAGTCCTTCCTGAGCACACCTGAGCTCCTGACCACATACAAAGCTTTCATCTGCAGACTGATGGAGTACTGCTCTCCCCTCTGGGCTGGTGCTCCTGCCTCTCACCTTTCTCGGTTTCAATGTGGAAACCAAGGCATTTCGGATCATTGGTATCGCCCACGATGAAGCTGAGTCTTTGGGCATCTCACTCTCTAACCGCAGGCAGGTCAGTGGTCTTTGTCTTCTACCATCGCCTCTCTAACCTTGCCCCCCTGCTCTGTCTGTGATCTGTCCTCCCACCCCCCCCCCCCCAATATTTCCGCAGGGTACGCAAGGTCCGCCAGCAACTCCCTTCTGGTAAAACTACCAAAATCAAGAATTACTGCTCACTTTCACTCTTTCATTCCTTTTTTCCCACCTTTGGAATAAACTCCCTCACTCTGTTCAATCCCATTCCTCCCTCCAGGCCTTCAAAACAGCTGTTCACCACCACCTCTTATCATCCCACACCCAAATCCTCGATCTTTTCTACCCCCGTTAATAAACCCCAACCCACCTCCTTCGAATTCCCTGCTTTCCTTCCTGAAAGTCACTGTTGTGTCCATCTTGTTTCCCCCTTGTTCCCAGCCCATCCCTCTCCCTTCTCCAGATCTCCTAATGTCTCTGTACCCCACTGTTTTTTCCTTCCCTCTTGTCTCCTGCTCCCTTCATACGTTCTGTGTGTTCGATCTTATACGAGCCTCGACATTGTATACAAAAAAAATAAAAAAATAATTAAAATCAATTATATTTCCTCATTTTTGTTTTGGCACTCTTGGGATATCACCAAGCACAACACATTGTCTCCTCAACATTCCTCCGCTCATTCCCGCAATGAAATTGCATCGTCTTGATGGATATAATCGGTCTGATGTTGAGTGGTGCAGGCATCATGGGCCGAATGGCCTCCCCCTCCTGCGTATAATTGATTTAACTCGAGAAACACGACCAAGTCAGTTAAGCATGCATGTGCAGCGATACACTTGGCTTGACATGAGGATATTTGGGTGAATCCGAGTCGAACGAGAGGGAGGAGGGGGGGGGGGTTCAGGGCTCTGGCTCTTTAAGGAAAAATAAATAAAACCAAAACACCCCTCTGCAGCCTTGCGAGTTACAAGTTCTGACTTCAACATGTCAAAAAATAAATAAATAAAAGGAATTTTTGAAATATTAGAATAGGAGATAATGTTCTCCCCCCCCCCCCACCATCAATATCTGCCCAATGGGGTCATTAGACTCTCAGAGGGCACTAGAGCGAAATCCAAGACTCCAAAAGGGCCCCCTTTAGGGGACGCGGACCCCAAGCCACCACAACGTCGTGCTCACATCTTGGCGAGGTTATACCCGCTCTGTTGTGTTAATCATATCAACACAAGGTTCCGTCAGAATAACCAACTTTATCGGAATCTCACATGTTCGCTACGTACAACGTGCACCACCACCACCACGCCGACCGACCTCGAACATTGTGCCGTGTTGCATGCACACTGTACATGGTGGACATGTTCAGATTCCAACTTCACTGGTTCGTTCCAAGTTCATTTGCGTCCTGCTCGGCCCTGTCCAGCCAGTTTCGCTAGCAACACACAATGCCATCGATCCACCAACCCCAGTCGGTTTCGTTAGCAACACACAATGCCATAGATCCACCAACCCCAGTCGGTTTCGCTAGCAACACACAATGCCATAGATCCACCAACCCCAGTCAGTTTCGCTGGCAACACACAATGCCATCGATCCACCAACCCGCGCCGGCGATTTTATAACATTTCCTCCTTACCGGTTGTTCCGAGAGTCTCTGCCATTTCACTTAGGGTCTTATTTTTCGAAAAACGATTCGAATAACCTTTGGACGTAATATCGTACAAAGCAGGTTTTTTCTGCCACAGCTGAATCAGCGCATCCTCGCGTTCTTCAGTCCAGAAGTTCTCCATTTTGGTTGGTGAAGGAAGCGCGAGGCAGTGCTGCTCGCTCTGATTGGCTCAGCGGGAGCACACTCGTCTCGTCGCGTCGTGAGGGCGTCTGCACCAAAGGCCAAATATCAAGCACAACCAAGCAAGACCGAACGACCGACGGGGCCCGACGCGACTTTACATGACCGCACTAACAGAATTTTCTACAAGGCCAACCGGTTGTGTGAGCTGGCCTGAAGGGATGCGTACTCACCTCTGAGCCATCTAGTTTCGGTTTGAATCCCGACCAAGCTATAAACTGCCATCCTGGTGTCTCACAAGCATAGCGAGGCATCAATGTGTGCCGGTCCTCGGTTGGACATTAAACGGACAGGCTCGTCTGCCTGGGATTCGTTGGTGGATGTTAAATATCCCAGTGTGCTTCATGAAGACGAGGCGCGTTATCGCCGGCACCATGAACAAATGACCAATTCCTGCTCGATAAACCCATCGAGGGCACTGCATCAGCGCAACAGCTGCACTCTCAGCCAATGATGCAACCAGCAGCCATGTGCTGCATGTTACAGTTAGAAAAGGACAAGGGAGCTCGTTATTATGGTTCCCGGGAGACATTAAGTGTTGTCTTGGTGTCCTGCTTTTTGACGAATACTTTTCCGTGTGTGTGTGTGTGCGTGTGCGTGTGCGTGTGCGTGTGCGTGTGCGTGTGCGTGTGCGTGTGCGTGTGTGCCTCCTTTATCAAGGCAGCGTTATGCTTTGTCACCTTGCTGAGGTCCTAATTCAGCCTTTTTTTTGGCCTGCTCAACAATACCTGAACTTGGAAAAGGCCGCAACGATTTCTAAACGATAAAGTTTTTTTTTTTTTTCACTTTCCTCACTCACTGCATTGAATGCCTGATCATCATACCAACAAATCGCTGGATACATTGCCATGCTTATAAACGCCCAGAGATGCCAGCATTCGTGGTTTTATTTCATTTCCGCACATGCCATAACCTCTAGAATCTCTCAAATTAAGCTGAAATACAAAATTTAAACTTCTTTATCGACTTCAGCAGCAGTTCCGATTGTTTAAAAAAAAAAGTGTTCATTTGTCCAATTCGGACATTGCTTGGGTGTTTTCAGGTGCATAGGTTTACATGACCAATCCAATCACTAATCGCTTGCCAAGCCAGCCGTTCCTTATCAGCCGTTTCAATGGAGTGTTTGCTTGAGTGCTTAAACCATTTGGCGACACTCTACAATATTCACACTGTCACACTGAATATATCGATTGACTTGACCAAAGTTCAGGGCCCATTCGCCTGCGTTTCGCCGTGCGGTCTCGCACAGTGCATCAGGCGGTGCTTTGCTCGCTGAAAATATGCAATTTTATTTAACATCACATTTACCTTTTTTGTACGATCTTTTGTTCTACGACCCGTCATTTCGGCATAGATAGATACATATGAAAAATTTAACGTTTTGTTTTTAATAGTTTCTTCAACCGTTTCATTGGAGTGCTTGCTTGAACGGAGTGCTTACCATCTCCAGTGTTCAGAAGGCAAAATAAATTAGATGATTACAATGAGTAAAAAATGTTTTCAGTTGGTAGAAAGCAATGATTCACCACATCACGGCAGGACAGCCGAGAGATACGCACACTCGCTCTAAGCTCTCGTCTGGGTATGAATCCCAACCCAGCTATAAATTGTCATCCCGGTGTTTCACAGGAAGGGTGATTCACCAACGTGTGTGCCATGAAACTGGACACTAGACGTCACATCTGCCAGAATCCCCTCCCCCTCCTCTCTCCCCTACCCCTCTGTTAAGGACTGACAGTTTAGTTTTGAATTTGGCAGGGAGATAGCGTGGGTTTTTAATGCTCCTGCTCAGTTATGTTTATGTAGAAACCGGCGGTGAAAAAGAGAATGTTGCTATTTGGCCATGTTTTATTGCCCTTCCCTTCACTTTGGTTTCCTTCCCTTACCGGTAACTTCCCTTCCCATCCCTTCGCGCCGCCTTCCTTTCCCATCCCTTCGCGCCGCCTTCCTTTCCCATCCCTTCGCGCCGCCTTCCTTTCCCATCCCTTCGCGCCGCCTTCCTTTCCCATCCCTTCGCGCCGCCTTCCTTTCCCATCCCTTCGCGCCGCCTTCCTTTCCCATCCCTTCGCGCCGCCTTCCTTTCCCATCCCTTCGCGCCGCCTTCCTTTCCCATCCCTTCGCGCCGCCTTCCTTTCCCATCCCTTCGCGCCGCCTTCCTTTCCCATCCCTTCGCGCCGCCTTCCTTTCCCATCCCTTCGCGCCGCCTTCCTTTCCCATCCCTTCGCGCCACCTTCCTTTCCCATCCCTTCGCGCCACCTTCCTTTCCCATCCCTTCGTGCCACCTTCCCTTCTCCTCCCCCCACCTTCCATGGACATCTTCAGGTGGTCTCCACGTGCTGTATGAACATGCTGTTTTAACGTAACCTATTTCGTTCAAATCTGTACTACCACTCTCTTCACAAGTCCCACTAACAAAGGCAAGTTGAGCTCCTCCCCTCACACTTACCTCCTCCCAAACCCTTCCCACGACTCTCCCCCATCCCAAAATATATAGCAACGTTTGGTGAGGCGTCACTCTGCCCACTCCCTCACTCACCCCTCCTGCACCCCTCCCCCCCCCCCGTATTCCCTTCAGCAAAGCGAGAGGTTGTATCTGAGAGCTATATAATATTCAATTGTAAAAAAAAAAATTCAACAATTTTCAAAATTTTCCCAACTGCTGTATTTAAATATTTCTTGTTTATTTAATTTTTCCTTATTAAAAAAATTCATCTTACATTATTTAATTTCAATAGTATAATGAACCGTTGGGATAAAGCCTGGTGTTGGCGCAGTGGTTAGGGCAGCGGCTTGGGATCCAAAAGGTCCTCAGTTAAAGCCCCGTTGGGCCACTGAATTAATACACCAGAGGGTTGACTCAGCCTGTCATCCTTCCGAGGTCGGCGAAATGAGTACCAGTATACTGGGCCAGTGTATACCCCGGTTAAAATAGGTGTACCATATCCCTGTGTCGTAAGAGGCGACCAGGGTTGCGTCAGGAAGGGCATCCGGCGTAAAACATGTGCCAAATCACTATGCGGATCATACGGATGATCCGCTGTGGCGACCCCGAACGGGAGCAGCCGAAAGAAGAAGAAGTATAATGAACCGTTGGGGGGGGGGGGAGTTTGTTTTCATTATGAGGTAGAATTTCTGGTGCTACCAATTAGCTATTCCAAGTTTGCTATACTGGGAACCATCAGTGATCTCCCATCGCAGCCCTCTAATTTATTTATTAATAATGCAATCACCAGAGCAATGAGGGAAAAGCATGTACTTATCAAACCAGGTATACAAGGAGACAAACCTTCATGGGCTTTCCAGGGCAGTTCAGCTGTTGGCCATGTGGGATCCAAGCGGAGTCGAGTGGGGTGCCAAGTGTAGTATGCCCAGTTTGCGTTCCAGGTGGAATAACCCAAGAGAATGGGTGGGCGCTGGGCCCCCTGGCAGGGAAGTAGAGCCGTGTGTTCTGGACAGACCTTGGTGGTGTCCAAGCCGGGTGCAACGGGTATATCAATCCTGTCACCTCTTCTGGTCTTTCTCCTGTGGTGTGCCTCGGGTCTGTCAAAGCTTAGTTTGATAAGGACCTTCCACTTGTATGATAACTGGGGTGAATATTTTAATGTAAATAAAATTGTATAAAATGTTTCCATGTTCCTTAAATACACACTTGAAGTCACTGTCTCCAGATTTATTTCGGGTCAACATGACCAATAAAACTTCGGTTTTATAAGTCAAATAAAGAACGGATTTGGTCTATTTTAAACTTCTCCCCCTTCAGCTGCGCCAAACTGCTGCCGTCACCATTTTGAGTTGCATGTTGCGGAGAGATGGCTGGCACATAGCTTGGACAACCGGGACATCCAAAATTGGGCTTGATATCTTCTTACTATAATTCACAGTCTGTCCGTTCCCAGGTACCGCAAAAACGGCTGAACCGATCGCAACCATTTTTTGGGTGTGTAATCCTGGGACCCCTTGGAGTAAAATAGGCATAAATAGAATAACATGACCCCCTTGACGGCTCCCTAGGGAGCAGGTACTTCGCGTAACAGCAAACATGCCATTGACCCGGTCCGGGATGTCTTGGCTGTTTGGCTGAGAGGATCGCCGTAATAATATATTACAAATTATGCAAAGCATAATCGACAGTATACCGACACGAGCAACAGAACAAATAGAGATTGAGGGATACCAGCTTCAATGAAGAATCATTTCTCATGGTGAATACTCTCAAAATGTAATAAAAGGTGTTTCAAAAGAAAGTGCAGGAGAAACTTAACACCTCTTGTATAAAAAGATAAGTATTTCAGAGAGAATAATTAATTGTCAAATATAATAAAGACATATCAGAGGAAACAAGATTTGATTTTGAAAATTATTGAACAGTTGCAGCAAATTTATAGCAACGAGCAGAATTTGCATCGTTTCTCACCTCCACCCTGCCCCCCCCCAAATCCCATCCCAACCCCAAGACCACCGGCAGGGAGAAAAACACCCCAATACATTATTTGGGGTCATGCTGATCCCATATGGCAAGTATGGATGTAATCTGCCCAGAACTGTAGCAGGAGTAGCGTCGCGCGCGCACACACACACACACACACACACACACACACACACACACACACACACACACACACACACACACACACACACACACACACACACACACACACACACACACAGACACACACACACAGAGAGACACACACACATACACACACACACACACACACACACACACACGCACACACACACACACAGAGACACACACAGACACACACACATACACACACATACACACACATACACACACACACACACACACACACACACACACACACACACACACACACACACACACACACACACACACACACACACACACACGCACACACACTATAGTAAGGATTTCTGACAGGCGACCCATTCATTTGTGGGCAAAGTTGGATGCATCTACATGTTTTGAAACACTCGCTGCAGTTCTTCAGCCTGGATAGCCTCTGAAAAGTTCGCCTTAAGACCTTCTATCATTTGGAGATTGTTTGCATCGACTGTTTTTGAGCTTTCCCTACAAATAAATATCCAGAAGGGTTGATGGGAGAACGAGGTAGCCATAAACCATGAGAAAGTTTGCAATCTTCAAAAACTGTACTGACTGTATGCACACTTGTATGTGCTCCGTGTGCAATTGCAGTCTTGCTGAAACCATTCTTGTTTCTTCTCTTCAGTTATTTCTTTGAAGAACTGCCAAGGAATATCATTAATGTACCAATCAGAATTTACGGTGTCTTCAAAAAATATTGGTCCAACAACAGGCCTTCTGGAAAGGGCACACCAAACCGATTTCTTGATCATGCAAATACTGCATGAGGCAATGGTTTTTTGAAGACTGCATAAGGATTCTCTGTGGCCCAGATCCTGGTATTCTGGCTATTCATATAGCCAGAAATGTGGCACGATGCCTCATCCGTAAAGAAGGTGCATTCAAAAAACCTGATCCCCCTTTTCTGTGAAATTTGAGAACCATTGACCCCGTTCACCCACTCATCTATCTCCGAGTGCAAATTCATGAACAAACCTCATTTTATTCCACATGACTCTGTATATGGAGGTTAGTGAGACACTGACTTGTTCCACCAAGTGTCTGAGCGATTATATTGGCCTTTCGCTCTGTTTAATTTTTTTGAAAGGGAAGTTTGTGTCAGTTGTCCCAGTTAAAAATCCCACTGTATCTTCGTTTGGCCAGGTGAAGATCTCGTTCTCACAACCTGAAGCAGGTGCCTGGGGCACCTTCATAACATTTCTGTGAGCAAATAGACCCAGTGATGGCCATCTTTCTGGGTAAGATTTTATTTTGTTTACAAACTAGAGGCTTGAGAAAGAGCTAAAACAAAACAAACTAGAAGGGCACTTGGTAGAGTGCATACCTCCGCCATGTAATGCTTGATCCACGAGAACATATCGGGCCCACAAAATTTTTGAAATATCATGTTATGTATCGTTTTTGGCCCTATTTCTGAATGGTGAAGAATCGCTTTAAGAATTACATAATTATTGTATCTTGATCCAGATTCGGATCTTCACCAAAATCGAATCAATTTGTCAGGGTCACACACGCAACCTGTCCACCAAGTTTCATCTGAATCCATCCACAACTTTTTGAGATATTGTGCTATATATTAGTTTAACCCTGTCTCTCAATGGTGAAGAATCACTGAAAAAAATTATCCGATCCTGATCTTCACCAAAATTGAACCAACTCTTCCTAATCACACACCCAACGTGTCCTCCAAGTTTCGCCCAAATCTGTCCACAACTTTTTGAGATAGCCTGCACACAAACAGACAGAGACAGACAGACAGACAGAGAGGGGTGAAAACAACCTCCTTCACCTTCGGTGACGGAGATAAAAAAAAAAAACAGAGCACAGGGGAAAATGGGGAAACACTAACAGCAGAATAGAGGGATACTTGGAGGAAGGAAACGGGCAGAACGACAGTTTGGGAACAGAGCAATTGGAACAGTGGGGAATGAACAGTTTGATCTAGAACAGTGCAGTTGAGTGTGGGAGTTCAGAACCAAGGGGTGAGAGGAGTGTTAAGCCAAGACAGTCCAGGAGCGTTCAAGTCAAATGTTGGGTACAGCCGAGGACTCCCACAGCTCAAGCCAAATGACGGAGACGTTGAAAACTACACTTGGAGCACTGGGCAAGGAGAGGTCCACGTTGTGTTGGCCGGACAAACTCTGGGGTTTACGCTTCCCTGGGTTCACCTGGGGTTCACGCTCAGCCCCAATCCTTTTCAAATGTGGGAACTACCGCAAGCGAACAGTCTCGAGGACCAACTGTCACTCAATTGGTGACCGTCCGGGTATTAGATTTGACATGTCCACCTCTGGTCCACCGTTAGAATATGTTATGTAAACCACTCGATTGACAGTGCAAGCAAAACTGCAGTCGGTGTTTCAAAATTTGATATGAGCATTTCAGTTGTCCGTGCTATTGATGAAAAACAAATATTGTAAATCGAGAATGAGCTAAACGAAAAAAAGCGATATTGAAATCATAATTTGTTACTCAACTGCTTGCAGGTAAAAGATCTTCGTCAGACACTTGTCTGATGTCATCAAAAGGGGACTGGGCAGTGAGAAACACATTTTTTAAGTACTCTGAAGAATTAAAAAAATAAATTGAACATTTAAAACCAAAGATGCAGGTTTTTTTCTCAACATTTGGATTTAACTTTGCAATACAATTTGTCATTCACCAGAATTTTTCGCAAAAATAAATTTTTCACATCATAGTTTCACTTTCAACCCTAATTTTATTTGGCTCCTTCTATTTTACATCCATTTCAGGAATCTCAAAAAGGAAACTTCTACATGAAAATGAACAAGTAAATTAAGAGATTTAAAAAATATATTTGCTTGACAGAATAGTGTAGAAATCCACAAGTCAACATTTATCGGCAATCGAAATTTTCGTCCGAGGACAGTCAATCGCAATGTGAAAAGCATTCACTTCATACAGTCAAACCAAATCGGTATGTTCAGGGTACAGAAAATGCATCGATTTGCGATTCCTTTTGACGTGTGGATTCGTATACTATCCTCTAACCATCGAGATTACTGAATAGCCAATTGCTATTGACATCGACCGATTACTGTCTGAACGTGATAAAAAAAATAATCCAGGAAAGCCAACATATAATCAAATTAATGAATGATATAATCTGATTTCTAATTGGAATAAACTGCTAAACACACGTCACTTCAATCAGTTTTTACAGTGGAAATAGGCCACGGGTGTTGCATGGATGGCATGTGATAAACTACATGAATTTCTGGACTCGGTTGGTGATTTGTCACAAATTTCGTATTCTGGAATGCCTTGCTGGAGAACTAAAAGTAAATGGGTTAACCTAACAGCAAGACTGAACACAAATCATTTGCACGTTAAAATATATGTTTTGTGAGTTGTCCTGCAGTTTTCTTTCTTCTTCTTGCCTCCGAAGTTTGTAGTTGTAGTCACAGCAACAAAGCACAAAAATTTACGAGCTGTCAGCTTAACTATCTCACCTTTTGACATATTGAAAACACGAAAAAAAATTGACGTGTAATATAGTGACTTCTTACAGCTAAACCTGTCCAAATGTCGACATTAGCAAATGGTATATGGAGCAGACTGCTTTTTTGGCATGGATGCAATGTTGCTCCATCCTTCCAAAATAAGAAGCAAAAGCTAATGATGAAGACATTCAAGACGAAGGTGTTCTTTTTTTTTTTTTTTAAAGACTTAAGAAAAATTTAACTGCACACCAAACCAATCATGTTCCTGGAAATCATGGAGGAAAGACACATTGCAATGTGGTTAATCAGTGTGTTAAGTGTCCACACCAGCTGGGCTAGGTCACATGGAGTCATGTCAGCGTCCCTCACGGAGGAGTCACCGTTGATGTCCGTAATCATAGATGTTGTCAGTTGTCACCGTCAAAGTCATCAGAAGTCAAGTGTGCTCACTGCGAAGACAAAAGCAATCGTCATTAGTCGTTATTTTTTCTGTTTGCTTTGCTTGATAGGTAGAGACAATACGGCGTCATTTCCTGCAGATTGCTATTATCAAAACACGTCAATTCAGGCAAAACTTGTGTCAGTGCAGAGGTAAATAAAGCTCATGCACAATCTTTTCATCTGTGTCCAAGACAGGAAAGCTTAACTTGACATCCATCATCCAGAGGGAATGCGTGAAAATGCTCGATAGTCAAAACTTTGGACGTTACAAGATATCATTACTTCATTAAAATTAAGCCAACTTCTGTGCAGTGATAAATGCCTGGAAAAAAAAGTAAACTGCATGTGATAAGAGCTACCATCTCACCCTACCTCTCCCTCACTTTGGTGCAAACATAATCTTTTGGGGGTGGGGGGAGGTGCCAGAATGGAACTTGGTTGAAAAATATTTTCATAAAAGTTTAAAAAATAAAAAAAATACAGTATTAGGATTTACAGTTCGTTACTCTCTATTGTAATGGTTTAATAAAACCAGCCACACGAATGTTTATTCCATTCAATAAATGTCCTAGTAATGCAGAATACGATGTTCAGTAGCAAGATATTCCACACTTCATAAATTAAAATTAATGCCATGGGAGTTTGAAGAAAATGGAAGTACACTTACCGCCCAACACTCAGAATGTGCGCTGTCTCTTTCTTGCCTCATCCTTGGGTGGATCAGCTGGTAATACCTTCAATTTGACGCCACAAATCTCCTGCCCATTCAAAACTTCGATAGCAGCTTTGGCACTCAACTCATCAGCATACTTGGCGTAGCCATAGCACTTGTTAGACAGCATGTAAATTTCAATGAGGTTACCAAACCGGCTGCAGGGGTAAGGATGAAGTGTTAGCTCATGGTTGATTACGTGGCTATCAAAATATTAAAATACATACAAACATGCGTGCGCACACAAAGCAAAAGGTCCAAAAATTTAAATAAAAAAAAATTCAAGGTGATTTAGTCTTATGAAGGAAAAAAACAAATATACCATCAGAGATGGGGAATCCCCCACCATTGAATGAAAAAGGTCATAAATATTCCAGATAATGAGGGAGGTGAATTGGAAACAAGACACCATTTGGTCATCTCAAAAAGTTCCCCAGGGGTGAGGAACGTAGTAACCAAAAAAAATTGAAATCAGATAAGCGGTTTTCCATTTATTACAAAAAACATTTTTTTCAAGATGGCCACCCCAGTCGGCCATCTTGGATCCAGCCACGCCCAAAATCAATAGGGTTCTTCCTTTTCAGGTGGTACATGTGTGACCCGAATTTCAAATCGATATGGCGAACAGTTTATGAGTTATCGCACTCACAGCTATAAATGTTGATGCCGCCCCAGTCGGCCATCTTGGATCCGGCCACGCCCAAAATCAATATGGTTCTTCCTTTTCAGGTGGTACATGTGTGACTCAAATTTCAAATCGATATGGTGAAAAACATTTTTTCAAAATGGCCACCCCAGTGGGCCATCTTGGATCCAGCCACGCCCAAAATCAATATGGTTCTTCCTTTTCAGGTGGGACATGTGTGACTCAAATTTCAAATCGATATGGCGAAAAAACATTTTTTCAAGATGGCCGCCCCAGTGGGCCATCTTGGATCCAGCCACGTCCAAAATCAATATGGTTCTTCCACACATGTGTGTGTGACTCAAATTTCAAATCGATATGGCGAAAAAACATTTTTTCAAGATGGCCGCCCCAGTCGGCCATCTTGGATCCAGCCACGCCCAAAATCAATAGGGTTCTTCCTTTTCAGGTGGTACATGTGTGAACCAAATTTCAAATCGATATGGCGAACAGTTTATGAGTTATCGCACTCAGAGCTATAAATGTTGATGCCCGGACGGACGGACAGCCGGACGCCCTGGGTGACAACAATATCCCCCTTCCGCCACGCGGCGGCGGGGGATAAAAAAACTATTTTTAGAGATGTAGTAGGAAACATAAGGCAAGAATTTAGAAAGTATGTGCCCATTAAAAACGAAATCTATTTTCAGAGAAAAATCAAACTAAAGCAAAATTTTCAAACCAAAACAGCTCACCAGAACACATCATGGAGAACATCAAGAGGTGGTGGAATGTTGGAGCACACAATGAAAAGCCTCTCCTTCATAGGGCTATCTGGTGGAGCCAGTGGCTGTCTTGGCGGTAGAGATGGGGGTGAAGATGAATTCTCAAAAGGGGCATCGAAAAACTGAGGCTGTAAAAGAGTGGAATATACCTGCGTTATAAGTTTTCATTTTAGCTCGCCTGTTCGAAGAACAGAGAGCTATAGCGATACCCCTGGCGTGAGCGTCAGCGTCAGCATGAAAATGTTAAAGTTTTTGGTGCAAGTTATTCCCTTTCTAATATTTTTATCAACCACACTATTTTTTTACTGATAACAATATACAAATACATGTATTGCTTTAAAATTATTTGGATCAGACCACTGCATTGCTTTATAAAAAAAATATTATTAGACTAGTCTTTTAAAAACGATAAATGTATAAACAGGCGAGCATTGGGTGGCTTTGACACCACTCTGGTTTACTATTGAAACAATGACCCCATGAAGGGCTTCCAAGTTTCCACTTCCAGGACAAGGGCATTAGATACACGATGTCAACATAAATTTACAAGAACTTGGAAAGAGTCTGTCCTAAAGGACCGTTTAATCCTCCCTCCCCCAGCACCGTTTTTTTTTTTTTACAGCATTTTGAGCATATGTAATGACTTGCAAAACTGGCTCCCATCAGTCGGCGCTATACTGTGTACATCAAAGAAAATTGGGATGATCCCCACACCCTGAATCTTTGGGAATGAAGCACAGAAGAGATAAAACAAAACCACAAACAAGATATATAATTTGACAATTCCTCTGGGGCATTCCATGTCAAGTGTACACATTTTTCAGTGAAATTTTGACACATCGTCTCAGATTTCACTCTTTTTTTTTGTGCAAGTGTTTGTTCCCACATGTATATATATGTATATATGTATATATGAAAAAAAAATATATATATATATATATATGTATGTATATGTATATATATATATATATATATATATATATATATATATATATATATGTATGTATATGTATATATATATATATATATATATATATATATATATATATATACATATACATATATATATATATACATATATATATATATGTATATATATATATATATATATATATATGTATATATATATATATATATATATATATATATATATATATATGTATGTATATGTATATATATATATATATATATATATATATATATATATATATATATGATAGGGCAACGACAGCAGAAGTTGTGAGGGAGATAGCTAGGAAGGTACTTGGTGTGACATCTGGACAGAGGAAGGAAGATAAGGAGACTTGGTGGTGGAATGAGGAAGTACAGGAAAGTATAAGGAAGAAGGGGTTGGCGAAAAAGAAGTGGGATAGTCAGAGAGATGAAGAAAGTCGGCAGGAGTACAAGGAGTGGCGTCGAAAAGCAAAAAGAGAGGTGGCAAAGGCCAAGGAAAAGGCATATGACGAGCTGTATGAGAAGTTGGATACAAAAGAAGGGGAAAAGGATTTATACCGATTGGCAAGACAGAGGGACCGAGCTGGGAAGGATGTGCTGCAGGTCAGGGTGATAAAGGACGCAAATGGGAATGTGCTGACGAGCGAGGAGAGTGTGTTGAGAAGGTGGACGGAGTACTTTGAGGAGCTGATGAATGAAGAAAATGAGAGAGAGAGAAGGTTGGAAGAGGTGGAGATAGTGAATCTGGAAGTGGGGTGGATCAGTAAGGATGAAGTGAGGACTGCTATGAAGAAGATGAAAAGTGGAAAGGCGGTTGGCCCAGATGGTATACCAGTGGATGCATGGAAGTGCTTAGGAGAGATGGCAGTGGGGTTGTTAACCAGATTGTTTAATAAAGTCTTGGAAAGTGAGAGGATGCCGGAGGAGTGGAGATTAAGTGTGCTGGTTCCGATTTTCAAGAATAAGGGTGATGTGCAGAGCTGTGGAAATTACAGAGGGATAAAGTTGTTAAGCCACACCATGAAGTTGTGGGAAAGAGTAGTGGAAGCTCGGTTGAGAGGAGAGGTGACAATCTGTGAGCAGCAGTATGGGTTTATGCCAGGAAAGAGCACCACTGATGCGATGTTTGCTTTGAGAATGTTGAAGGAGAAGTATAGGGAAGGCCAGAAAGAGTGACATTGTGTGTTTGTGGATTTAGAGAAAGCTTATGATAGGGTGCCAAGAAGAGGAGTTGTGGTATTGTATGAGGAAGTCGGGAGTGGTGGAGAAGTATGTGAGGATCGTGCAGGATATGTATGAGGACAGTGTGACAGCGGTGAGGTGTGCGGTAGGAATGACGGACCGGTTTAAGGTTAAAGTGGGATTGCACCAAGGATCGACTCTGAGCCCTTTCCTGTTTGCAATGGTGATGGACAGGTTGATGGACGAGATCAGACTGGAGTCTCCATGGACCATGATGTTCGCGGATGACATCATGATCTGTAGGGAGAGTAGGGAGCAGGCTGAATCGAGCCTTGAGAGGTGTTGGTACGCACTGGAGAGAAGGGGAATGTTAGTCAGTAGGAGTAAGACGGAGTACATGTGCGTAAATGAGAGGGAGGGTGGTGGTATGGTGCAGTTGCAAGGAGTTGAGGTGGGGAAGGTGGATTGGTTTAAATACTTGGGATCAACTGTCCAAAGTAACGGAGAGTGTGGGAGAGAAGTGAAAAAGAGAGTGCAGGCAGGATGGAGTGGGTGGAGAAGAGTTGCAGGAGTGATTTGTGACAGAAGGGTAGCTGCAAGAGTGAAGGGGAAAGTATACAAGACGGTAGTGAGACCAGCTATGTTGTATGGTTTGGAGGCGGTGGTGCGAACAAAAAGACAGGAAGCAGAGCTGGAGGTGGCAGAGTTAAAGATGCTGCGATTCTCGTTGGGAGTGACGAGGATGGATAGGATAAGAAATGAGTATATTAGAGGGACAGCGCAGGTAGGACGGTTTGGAGACAAAGTGAGGGAGGCAAGATTGAGATGGTTTGGACATGTGCACAGGAGGGAAACGGAGTATATCGGGAGAAGGATGTTGAAGATGGAGCCGCCAGGCAGGAGGAGAAGAGGAAGGCCAAAGAAGAGGTTCATGGATGTGGTGAGGGCGGACATGCGGGTGGTTGGAGTGTCAATGGAAGATGTGGAGGATAGAGCGAAATGGAGACGGTTGGTCTGCTGTGGCGACCCCTAACGGGAGCAAGCCGAAAGAGGAAGAAGATATATGTATGTATATATGTAGATATGTATATATATATATATATATATATATATATATATATATATATATATATATATATATATATATATATATATATATATATATATATATATATATGGACATGTGGACAGGAGGGAAGCGGAGTATATCAGGAGAAGGATGCTGAAGATGGAGCCGCCAGGCAGGAGGAGAAGAGGAAGGCCAAAGAAGAGGTTCATGGATGCGGTGAGGGCAGACATGCGGGTGGTTGGAGTGTCAATGGAAGATGTGGAGGACAGAGCGAAATGGAGACGGTTGATCCGCTGTGGCGACCCCCAACGGGAGCAGCCGAAAGAAGAAGAAGAAGAAGGGATGATGAGTGAATTCAGTTGCTCCCAAAGAATGCCTGTGCAAGCCAAAAATTTAGAGAAATAAAATAGTATGCTATCGTCTCCAAATCCCAAACAGGGTAAAATATTGCCTGACGAAGTGAAATCCGCCGTAACCGAATTTTACCGAAGTGATGAAGTCAGCCGAATAATTCCGGGGAAAAAAGGACTGTGTGGTGGTCAGGAATGAACATGGAAAAGACAAAATTCAAAAGCGCCTGGTACAAAACAATCTCAAGGAACTGTTTCAGAAATTCAAAGAGAAGAACCCTGGCTTGAAAGTTGGATTTGCGAAGTTTGCCATGCTCCGTCCCTCGGAGTGTGTCCTGGCCGGTTCAGGCGGTACACACAGTGTATGTGTATGTGTATGTACGATACATCAAAATGTGAAACTCATGATGTTTGGTTCCAAAATGCCACAGATAGCCGAACTTCCGAGCTATCATCATGTGATAGCACGCATAGTTTGTAACCGAGCACAACCGGCATGTTATTTCAGAACTTGTGAAAGTTGCCCATCAATTGAAGACTTCAAAACCGAGCCACTGAGTGCTTATGAACTCGAGGATATTGATGAAATTCAGTTTAAATGGTGGACATCCACCGACAGATCTGAACTGAGCTCCATGGTCCTGCCTTTGGAAGAATTCATTAATCAATTCTGTGAATACGCGGTGAAATTAGTGAGACATGACTTCATTGCAAAGGCCCAATCTCAGTTTCTGAAAAATAAGAAAGATGAAATCGGTGAAGGAGAATTTGTCATTATTGGAGACTTCTCAGATAACTATTCGTTTGTCGTACAGGATGTGGCCCAAAGATTCCATTGGAACTGCTCTCAAGCGACAATTCGCCCCTGGGTTTACTATTTCAAATCGGAGGATGGCAAATTAAATCACGATTCGTTCATGATTATATCAGAATGCAATACTCACAACGTTGTCTCAGTCCACCTCTTCCAAAGAATGCTCATTGAACACTTGAAATCGAGCTTTGGAAATGTGAAGAAACTTTACTATTTCTCAGACGGTTGCACTAGCCAATATAAGACTTGCAAAGCTCTCATAAACCTATGTCATCACAAATCAGAGTATGGTTTTGATGCAGAATGGCATTTTTTTGCCACAAGTCATGGCAAGGGCCCTTCAGATGGCGTGGGAGGTTCAGTCAAACGAGAAGCAACACACGAGAGCCTGCGTAGACATTACGACAGTCAAATTACATCTCCAAATGATCTTTTCGCCTTTGCTGAAAATGGTTTGAATGAAATGAAGTTCGGTTACGGGATCCAAGAGGCGTATGACGAGGAAGAACGAAATCTGGAAGAAAGGTTAAAAATGGCCAAAACCATAGCTGGACCTCAAAAACTTCATGCTTTCATCCCTATTTCTGAAACTGCTCTCCAAGTACGCGAATTCAGCCTTAGCGAGGAACACCGTATCGAGTCAGCGATTTCAAAATCTACACCAACTTTTAACGGGAAACTCTCAGGTTATGTCACAGTGCACTTTGATGGAAATTGGTGGCTTGCCTGCATCATGGAAGCCTTTCAGGACACTCATGAAGTGAAAGTGAATTTTCTTCATCCAAACGGGCCCACAAATAGTTTCTTTTTTCCTGACATTGAAGATCACTGCATTTTAGACATTTCTGATGTACTTCTTTCCGTAGAACCAAAAAACTGCGACAGGTAGAACCTACACAATCAGTAAAAAAGAAACACAGCTGTCAAATAAAACTTTGGTTGGCAAAAAATCTTGACTGTAATATGCTAGGAAAAACTCTTACTCAAACTAGTATTGCTTCCAGTTACTGCATGTGCATGTGGAAAATTTATGTATAATATACTGATATAGTGTATTGGAAATGTGTTCAAATATTGTGCTATGTATTGTGGCGTATTGTATGTCCAGCACCCGAGTCCCCGAACAATAAAACCATCATCACACTTGAACCCATTGAGATCCCGTTTTCATTTATGCTGAGGTGTTGGAGTATCTGAAGGGGTATTCTCACACGAAAAAAATCAGGACCATCGCTTTGGCTGGGGAGCGGGGGCCCAAGGTCAAAGGGCGCCCCAAACTATAACTTTTTAACCTCCGCCATCGAAGATGGACGGAGGTTACTGTTTTCACCCGTCTGTTTGTTTCTTTGTTTGTTTATTTGTGAACAGTATTACGGAAAAACTCCTGGACGGATTTCGACGAAACTTGGTAGGGGGATTAGGTATGGTCCAAGGATCATGCCATTAGATTGTGGACTTGGTCCAAAATGCAATATGGCTGCTATGGCGGCCATTTTAAAAAAATATTTGAATTTTTGTTTTTGCATTCCTACTTGTTTTAAGTGATTTCCAACCAAAAAAAAAAAATAGTTGGAGAGAAAAAAACAAAATTTTGCAACTTTTTTTCAAAAAAATTTCGATTTTATTTGAAAAATATTTGAATTTTTTTTTTTTGCATTTCTACATGTTTTTAGTGATTTCCAACCCCTCCCCCCAAAAAATTTGTTAGAGAAAATTTTTTTTTAGAAATTTTGCAACTTTTTTTTCAAAAATATTTTGATTTTTTTTTTTGGCATTTCTACATGCGCGTCGATCTAGTTTAGTTTATTCAATCGTGGTTCAGTAGTCTGATCCGTTTTGAACTACAATGAATAGGATATCAGGTTCACTTCAGTGACCCAGCAGTTTTGACGGCGGAGGTTTTGCACTCTACCGAGTGCTCCCTCTCGAGTTGAATTACTGTTTCGGAGTGATTTTACTTTACGCGATTCGACAGATCTCGCTTTTACGAGCATTTTGATACCAAGATCAGCCAAATCGGACCACTACAACCTGTGATATGGCCTCTGGAAGATTGTGGGGCAGCCGGGGGCGCCCCTAAAATGGGCCCCTATGGGCCCACAGGTCGAAAAGTTGGTATTTTGAGTTTTTTCACCCAAGTGAATAAATGACCAACATATGGGGAGAAAATGAGGTATTGGTGTCGGGAGGGTGTGTACACTTGACATGGAATTCCCCAATACTGCTAAGGAATGTACTGTTAAGTTCACAGTTCCAGACCCATGGGGACCAACACATGTCTCATAACGATCCCTATCAGTTCCAGTCAACACAATGAAACACCCCCCCCACCCCCCTCCCCCCCAAGACTAGAAGAGCATCTTACCAAGGGCACTGATCAACCACAGACTCGAGCGTGGCATAGAATGCATCCTTCACGCTGAGATCACTTTCCTCAGTCGGAGTGTATACAGAGACCAGGGAAACGACACCCAAGGAGTGACAAATCCTCAGTTTCATGATACGCTCGTTGATGGGTGTTACCTCAATGATCATTGGAGTCAGCTTATTGGACACAGCTACAGCAACTCCTTGGGCATGGTAACCATCAGTGCGACCCGTTTGGAACACAGGTATCATCCCAAAGGAATGGAAGAGCGGCTGTGTTGCCCCTCTCTAGAAAGGAAAGGGTGATCGCCTGGACTGCAACAGCAACTGAGGGGTGATGCTGCTCTCCATGAAAGGCAAGATCTTTGCTTGAATAATTATTGATAGGGTTCACCACCATCTCCTTCAGTACCAGTGCCCACAGCAATCAGGCTTTACACCAACGAGGTGAACGATTGACCGTATCCTTGCTCTTTGGGTCCTCACCGAACACAGACGAGAGTCTCGGCAGGGGCTGCTTGCAGCCTATGTTGATCTCTGCAAAGTGTTTGATTCAGTGAATCGGGATGTCCTCTGAAGATTTCTCAGTCTTCGTGAGGTGCCACCAAAACTGATCAATCTGATTTATGAACTCTACTCTGAGTGCAGTGAGGTGTGGTGGTTCCATCTCAAACTAATTTCCAGTTATTACTGGAGTTTGTCAGGGGTGTGTACTGGCCCCCATACTTTTCAGCGCTTGAATGGACTGGATTCGGGGAGGATGTCAGAGAGATCAAGTTGCGGTGCATCATTTGGGAATGGCAAGATCTCTGACCTTGATTTCACAGGTGATTCAGACATCTATGCGGAGACGCTGGATATCCTTATGGGGGCCCTTGAGGCACTGAATGAGGAGTCAGAGCCGCTGGGATTACGGGTTTCCTGGGTCAAAACTACGATCCAGGCTTTCAATGACATCTTGGATGCTGCTGTCTTATCTGTACCCGTTTGTGGTGAGGATGTTGAGGTCACGGAGAGATTCACTTTTATTACCTTGGCAGTGATATTCATGTCTCTGCATGTTGTGAGCCAGAGGTCAAGATTTGTGTCAGGCCTGGGGAGTCATGGATTCACTGATACATGGGGTGTGGTGCTGTCGGTACCTATGCAGGATGATGAAAGTCTGAGTCTAAATGCTTGGTGCTTCGTCTTGCTCTACGGAAGTGACACATGGAATCTGTCCAGGGATCTGAGATGGAGACTTGACTCCTTCGGTACCAAATCTCTTCGGAGAATCCTTGGTTATTGATGGTCAAACCTTGTGTCCAATGAGCAGTTGGTGAGAGAGATTCAAATGACATTTGTTACCAGTGTAGTCTGTGGTGTCAGCTGTGGCTCCATGGACATGTGACTTGTTTTCCTGACGCTGATCCTGCTTACCAGATTCTCTCGGCGGAGGAGCATCGCGAGTGCAGGAGGCCAACCAGGTGCCTCTTGGTTGCAGCAGATTGATCAGCATCTCAAGGAGATGGGGATAGGCCAGTCATCTGCCTGGGGAATGGCCAGATGGAGGCCCCTGCAATACCTGTGGAAAGTGGATGCAGCAACGCCCTGCTCTGGCACATGCCCCCATACTTAATCTGACCTAAAACCTTGCTGTGCATACCTCAGCGATACAGCTGTTGGGGTCAATTTTACAATGAATTTTCACAAACTTGACATATCAACCTCGAACATTGTTGTTCTTTTTTGTGTGAGCCACAGTGTTATGCTCTAAGAGGATCTTCTTTGACCAGACCACCTCCTTAGCCTCTCAGCCAACCTGAAGTTTCCTGTTTGGAATGATTTTCAATTTTGTATTACTGCCAGATAGGCAGAGTAAAATATCTCACTTCTCTCTGCGCACATGCAATCGGGACAAATTCAGAACCAATGCACTGCTAAACCACAGGTTTGCTTTCTGATTCATATTCCGATCTGTGTTCAAAATATAACATTCAAATGAAATGAAGTAGTTCATCGAGCATAAACTGACGTGTACGTACGTGTACACACACACACACACACACACACACACACACACACACACACACACACACACACACACACACACACACACACACTCACACCCACACACACACACACACACACACACACACACACACACACACACACACACACACACACCAATTGCTTAAACCCGCTTTCCGTTTTGCGTGCGTGGAGTAAAAATTGCAGTCACCTCGTAGAATGCATTGGGGAACAATGTAAATTATCTGTGCAGAAAATATATTTCGCAACTACCCAATTAATTGCCAGGGGTGTGTACTGCCCCCCTGCTCTCTCTGCGATTTGTCCCGACCACATTTCCGCAGGGCGCTCAAGGTCCGCCAACAACCCCCTTCTGGTAAAACTACTAAAATCACGAATCACTGCTCACCTTCACTCTTTCATTCCTCTTTTTTCCCGCCTTTGGAATAAACTCCCTCACTCTATTTATTCCCATTCTTCCCTCCAGGCCTTCAAAACAGCTGTTCACCACCACCTCTTATCATCCCCCATCCAAATCCTCGATCTTTTCTACCCCCGATAATCCACCCAAGCCCACCTCCTTCAAATTCCCTGCTTTCCTTCATGAAAGTCCCTGTAATGTCCATCTTCTATTCCCCATGTTCCCCGTCCCATCCCTCTCCCTTTCACAGATCTCCAAATGTCTCTGTTCCCCACTATTTTGTCCTTCCCACGACCTCCCCTCCTGTCTCATGCCCCCCCCCTTGATGTGCGTTGTGTGTTAGCTCTCATACTGGCCTCGACAAGGTATACAACAACAACAACAACAACAACAACAAAAACATTTAAATACATCTTTTGTTCATGACTTTTGTTGGTTGTTACAATCGGCCAACGTGTGATGGAAGAGAATTGCAGTGTGTCAACGTTTCACGAGTCTTCGTATTGGAAACGAGTCTTTTCCGTACCAACTTGATATTTGTGTCCTTCTAAAAAAAACAACTTTAAAACGACAACAAAAAAAAAAATGTGATCGAAGGGGTTATCACTGCAGCCGATTAAAGAGTGTTTTTCCATGTAAAGCATACCGGTGCTGGAGAATTCAGCATCATGCGAGGTTGCATTTGACTTTGGCTCAGTGGACTATTGTTGAAACTTGATGAGACCACAGACATTACTTGTGCAGTTACCAACTGCAATGCCATCATTCCAAGTGCACTGAAGAAAAATGAAAGAAAGAAAGGTGTTGGTTAAAGGAAGATACTGACAAACATACCTCATCAATAATGACTAAAAAGTTGCAAGGTGAAAAGTATAAGTTTCCCACGCTAGTAGCATAAATAAAAACATTTCTTTAAAAATGCTCTTACTTGTGTCTTAGGACAAACCTTCGTGTCATATTTTCTTGAACCCATTGGCATTTGTTAGGGGTATACAGTACTGTATTTTATTTTTATTATCCATTCAAAGAGAAAGCACATCAACCGGTTGTTGTTTGTGTTAAAAATTCTTGCAATCGTATTTTGATCAATGGTTTGAATAGCAGTCGAGATTTAGGACTCGACATTAATGGTTCTCCAACTGTCCGGAATGGGAAATTTTGGCCCTCGAAGAAGTGAAAACCCCGATAAACCTGTCTGAAGGATGGGTCAATTGTATCAAGGAATTTTCAGGTTCACAAACTTGACAAATCACCCTCGAACATCGTTGTTCTTTTTCATGTGAAGCCACGAGTTGTGACGAAGAGGATCTTTTCCAACCCGACCACCTCCCTTGCCCCTCCAAGTCAACTAAAACTTTAAAGAATTTTAGTGGTATCACCTCACATGTGCCTGCAGTGTGAGAATTGCTACATTTATTTATTGACACCAAAACGTCTTCAGTTGTCCTACCGTTCCTCCCGCCCTTGATTTACTGAAGCTTGTGGCGAGGCAGTTGTCCTCAAACAACTTGCCTTTGCCTCATGGAAAGCAAACCCAACTGAGGGAAATCTCAGTTCCTTCCATAAAGCTCAAAACAAGTGTGTATCTACCCTCAGGAGAGCCAGAAAACAACATCTTTCTAATCTCAAGTCTGAACTCTCAAACCTCTCTCCCTCCTCAAAATCCTGGTGGCATCTAATCAAATCTGTTTCTGGTGTATGTTCCCCCTCCATCCCCTCCCTTACCTCAAATGGCCGCACTGCTGATACCGCACGTGAAAAAGCTGAATGCCTAAACTCGGTGTTTGCAGCTAAATCTTGTGTCAAAAACACATCACTTTCTCAACCCACCTTACCCAGTCGCACCCAACTGTCCCTGGACTCTGTGTCCTTTTCTTCTGACAAGGTGGAGAGCTTGCTGTCAAACCTCGACTCAGATTCTGCAACCGGTCCAGATGGCATCAGCCCACGTGTCCTCAAAGCTGCTCCTCTGCTCTTGCTCACCCTCTCTGTTCAATTCACCCTCTCATTTGCTCAAGGTCATCTGCCATCTGCTTGGAAATCTGCAAACATCACTGCCCTGCATAAAAAAGGTGCAAAAACAGATCCCTGCAACTACAGACCAATCAGCCTTCTCCCAATCATCAGCAAGGTTGTGGACTCCATCATCGCTTCAGACATGAAATCCTTCCTCTTTTCCAATGGCTTGATTTCCGATCATCAATTTGGTTTCAGACCCGGTCACTCTACCCTGGATATGCTGCTTCTGCTCTCCCAACAATGGATGGAGGTCCTCAATGCCAGACAGGAAATCCGAGCCGTATCCCTGGACATATCACGTGCTTTTGACACAGTCTGGCACCCTGCCCTGGTCACCAAACTCTCTTCCCATGGTATCCAAGGCCATCTCCACTCATGGCTCGCAGACTTCCTCTCCTGTCACAGTCAACGTGTGGCCCTAAATGGAGTTCTTTCATCCCCTCTTCCTGTCCAGGCTGGAGTTCCTCAAGGTGGCGTTCTGGGCCCTGTTCTTTTTCTGGTTTTCATCAATGATCTCTCCGACTCTCTGGAAAATCCTCTCTATCTCTTTGCTGATGACTCCAACCTCTGCCGTACATCGGTCATCCCTCAGACCGGCAAGCAGCAGCTTCTTCGCTCACTGCAGATCTGGATAAAATCACAAACTGGTCCAACACGTGGAACATGTCTTTCACTCCAGACAAATCTCACACTCACACTATGTCTCTTCGAAAGGACCGTTTAGAAAACCCACCCATCCACTTTCACAACAATCCTCTGGAAGAAGTCCTTTCTTTCAAGCTTCTGGGTCTCGCTATCTGCCATGACCTTTCCTGGGAAAGCCACATTTCAAACCTCGCCTCCAAAGTCAGTCGTTGACTGGGCATCCTCCGTCGCGCAAAGTCCTTCCTCGGCCCTCCTGAGCTCCTGACCACTTACAAAGCTTTTGTCCGTAGCCTGATGGAGTACTGCTCTCCCCTCTGGGCTGGTGCTCCTGCCTCCCACCTTTCTCGGCTTCACGCTGTAGAAACCAGGGCATTTCGGATCATCAGCATCTCCCGCAGTGAGGCTATGTCTTTGGGCCTCTCACTCAATCACCACAGGTTGGTCAGTGGTCTTTCTGTCTTCTACCGTCTCCTCTCCAGCCTTGCCCCCCTGCTCTCTCTGCGATTTGTCCCCACCACATTTCCTCAGGGCGCTCAAGGTCCGCCAGCAGCCCCCTTCTGGTGAAACTACCAAAATCACGAATCACTGCTCACCTTCACTCTTTTTTCCCACCTTTGGAATAAACTCCCTCACTCTTTTCATTCCCCTTCTTCCCTCCAGGCCTTCAAAACAGCTGTTCACCACCACCTCTTATCATCCCCCATCCAAATCCTCGATCTTTTCTACCCCCGATAATTCACCCAAGCCCACTTCCTTCAAATTCCCTGCTTTCCTTCGTGAAAGTCCCTGTAATGTCCATCTTCTATTCCCCATGTTCCCCATCCCATCCCTCTCCTTCCACAGATCTCCTAATGTGTCTGTTCCCCACTGTTTTGTCCCTTCCACTCCCACCCCCTCTTGTCTCATGCCCCCTTGATGTGTGTTGTGTGTTAGCTCTCACATGAGCCTTGACAAGGTATACAAAAAAAAAATCACAAATTAGCATGACACGTGGTGGGACAACTTAACAAAAGGGAAACGAGAACAGCACTCGGAAGAGTGCATCCCTCTGCCAGGCTGAAAAATTTATGTTTTGTATCCCACTGATAAAGCAATTTGACCTCGTCACACACCCAACATGTCCACCAAGTTTCGTCCGAATCCGTCCATAACCTTTTAAGATATCCTGCTCAGACAGAGACGTACAGGCAGAGACATACAAACGGGTGAAAATAACCTCCGTCCACCTTTGGTGGTAGAAGTAATAAAAACGTATTTCAGCGAAACAATAAATGATAACAAAACCACAATCTCTTTTTGTAAAAAGGTTATCACTTAAAATGTTTAAAAATATATATTTTCAAACTAACGGCCTAGCGAGAGAGTAAATGCAATCACGAGACTGCACATCTTCATCAACTTGACCAACCTGACGAATGTGGCTGATCGTTTTGGTGATCAATGTTTTTCCTTTTCACAAGTTACTTTGTGTATTCGAGTGTGAAACATTACGCAGTAAACAATGTATGTATTTTTGTTTTTAAATGTTAATTTTCATGATTCACTAATCCATGGGAGATGTGGTTTAGGTTGGCCCAGTGGGGCTAGGTCTGAGGTTTGATAATCAAATTTCACGAATAGTTGGACAGGTGCAATGGTTAATGGGACAGGTAAAACCAAAAACCAAAAACCAAAATGCCCCATGGAAAGGCTGGAAAAAAAAAGTTATTGTTGAGACCTATGATTGCGGATGAGAGTTACGCAAATGGCACTGGGCCTTCTCTCTTCGTACTCACATTCTGCCTGCATGTTATAATGGTTGTCAAAATGACGGCGTTATGACGGCCTCCCCCAAGGAGTGTGTGCGTTTCTTAAATAGTCAAATGGATAACATCCAGCCAATGATAGATTATATCATCTCCAATAGCAGGCATGGCATCAACCCCTGAAAAAACTGTAACAGGTAGAAATTTTATCCAATGATAAATATTTTTTGTGCAAACATAATGCATTATCAAGATCCATTGTGTATACGAAACAGGATGGCTGAGAGGTACATAAACTTGCCTCTCAGCTGTCTCGTCGAGGTTTGAATCCTGACCCAGCTAAAACCTGTCATTCTGGTGTTTTACAGGCAGGGCGATTGATTCATCAATGTGTGCCGTCCCTTGGATGGACGTTAAACGGGAATCTAGTCCACCAGCATTCATTGGTGGACGCAAGAGGTCAAATGACAACAGTTATCACTGGTACTCTGAGCAATTTCAAAACTCCTGCCCGAACAGCAGCGAGCATTTCGTTATCGGCACAGCCATGCCCTTAACTAATGATGCCACCCTGCAGCCTTGTGCTGCATACAAAGAAGAATGCAGATGAATTATTAAGTACTTTTAAGTAGAAAAATAAAGGTTTAAAATAATAACGGGGAAGGGACATGGGAAGACAATTCCAAAGAACTACTAGAACAGCACTCAGTGGAGCACACACCTCTGCCAAGGTGAGCTATTTATGTTTTATAGCCCACTGCATCCAGACCTTCACCAAAATGTAATTGGAATTTTCTCGTCAACCATCCAACTCATCACCAACTTTTATCATAACCAGTCTATACCTTTTTTTAGACATTGTGCTATCCATTGTTTTGGCCCGATCCTCAATGGTGAAGAATCACTTTAAAAAAAACAAAAAACATTTTTGAGATATCCTATTCACCGATAGACAGACAAACAAACAAACAGGGGTGAAAACATAACCTCTATCCACCTTCAGTGGCAGCAGTAAAAAGAACCCGAAGGTACATGCTCATGCAAAGACAAAAAAACAGGCCAGCCGACTTAAACTAACATGAAGGACACAGACGCTCACAGGAAAAGTACAAGACAAGAGAATGGCAGAGAGATAGAAGATGGGGATAGTGGAGGAAAAGTTGGTCGCATGGTGCCCACCATGCAGGCTGGGTCCTCCCACACACCGCAATGCAAGGTGGGTGCTCCGTGCCTGAATTGTGACCTTGCAGCATGCAAGATCGGGTGGAACCAGAAGCAAGGCAAGCACTGTCTGCCAGCTACTGTCAGATGCACCAACCCATCCTCTTTCACACGTACCACACTGATAAAACTGACCAGACTAAAGGACCACTCTGCAAAACCAGCCTGTAAAACCCACATCTCAAAACTGGCAACAGCCCTGCTTCCACCTGACCGTGCAAACGAGTGCCTCGGTATTTTAGAGCCTATGGTGCATGAAGTCACAACTCTTGGCCACACTCACCGCCACCTAACGAACTGCTTGCATGTGCACCATTATATGAAGTACGTGGTTATTAATGAATAAAACAGGAAAGGGATGAGAGGAAATGAAAGCACATGTAACAGAGAGTAGTAGAGGAATGGCAGGAAGACAGGAAACTGTACTAAACAATGGATCCTGCCAGCACCAATTGGGGTAATTACGAGACCACTTATTCTAACACTGATTAGGGAGATAACTACGCAATCAATCCTGTAAACCCACTGAGGAAGTTTCATCACAATGAATGTATCGTAAAGAAAAGGGCACAGCCAAAAAAAAAAATAATAATAACTTGATCTATCCTGCTAATTGATTCATAAACAAGCGAGAACAGATGTGGTCTCAGGTAACGTTTCATCCACTTCCCAGCAGGCTTCCTCAGGCCAATCGAGGTTGACTGTCCTGAGGACACAACTTCTAATTTAAATATTTTGAAACAAACTGAGCCTGCATAATATCATGTTGTAAGTCAATCAGGCAAAACACTTTTGACGTCAAATTGATCACATGCATACTCATGAATGATAATCTGATAGTCTAGACCCGGGAGGACAAAGCCTGTTGTTGATATACAGCCGAAGACGATGGTAACGCCTACAGGATATGTAACACCCACAGCAATATATGCTGTGTCTTCTGTTCACCCATAAGACGTTTGGGACAAATACACAACCCGCCAGCATCTTTACAGCATCCAAATTTGCACAACCCTAATCCATTTATTCCGTTCTGCCAAATTTAAAGTATACTTTTATAATTTCATGCAGGATGGTAACATTCTGGTGGGCGGTGCTTCCAGCACCATTCCACCATCATATTGTTGCTTTCTGGCCATCACCACAAAGGGATGATTTATAGCCACATATCCAGCTTAAGAGTTCCTGATTAAGATCAAGAGTCCTTGATGGGTTAAGCATCATGAGATATGCTTATGATCGTTTTCAACAAAATTGGGACAATTTCCACAAGAGATTGACACTGGAAGTCTCCGTATCGGTCACTCTGTCGAGGGGAAAAGATTACGTCTGCTTCCATCCATACAAGGTAAAAGTAGGTTTCAAGTCCATTTTATCCCCACAATTTTTTGGGGGAAAAAAACTGGGGCTATTGTAATCAGGTTTGTCTGGCCGTCTGTCAATCCGTCGTACTATATTCTCCTCAACGGGTATGTAGAACTTCACTAAACTTAGTAGTTATGATCACCACATGGCACGAAGGTACAAGAGCAGTCACATTTTTGGTCCCGCCCACTGGAGTGGGGTCAAATACCAAGAAAATTAAATTCTGGGTACATTTTTTAAATGAAACCTTGTCTATGTAATCAGCATTGTGAGACAAAATATGGAGCGATTCTTTGTTTTTGACCCCCAGTCATGCCCCAAGAGGTGGGGACTTAGGGTCACGGGTGAAAACGAAAGTTTCTTTATTACTCAAAATTTAATATATTGGGTCATTCCCTGGTGGAATTTTTTTGCCATCTTTCAACTTTGCGTTAGGTGGGAAGTGTACGTATTTGTGGAGTGCCACCGACTTCGCCATTGTTTATTTTACTGTCCATTATCCTGATGGTAAGATGAAGAAAACTGCCCCTCTCCAAAGGCTTTTGGCCAACATGCTCATCTGCCGCACAAATTTCTGTCTTCAATGTCCTAACATCACAATAGTTCTACCACCTCGGCTCAGTCCAAGTAATACTGATCCTGAAATACGAGTCACAATGGCCCCGGTGCCTGCTAAAGGGGTAGACGTAACGGAATTGTAGGTTCATGCTACCCGTTGTTTGATTTTGTCAGTCCTAAGCAGTTTTCTAATAATTTTGTTTGTCGTTTCATAGTTATCGTTTTATGTAAGTTGTTGATCGAATCGTGAATTTGGAACTGCTAAAACATGTCAGAGATGCTCAAGTATGGAGACCATACTTGAACATCTCTCCTTAGCCACTTCAGAGTTCCTTTCTAGTTTCTTGTAAATTTATTGGGAACATACATGTCACCAATAAAAGTTTAACTTAATCCTGAAATTGTGGTGTTAGTTATTTTGCTTACAGTCTGTGAGCATACAGTGTGTGCGTGTTCTTGAATTATCTCTAAATGAATGTTAGCACAAGTGTTTGTCATCCCAACAGCAAAGATCAGAATTGGCTGTTCAGTCAGCAACCCCATTGTCATCCTCACCCTCGAGGCTGTCTCTTTTCCCTGGTTTTGGGTAAGCTGAGTTTTTTTTTTCTTAAAAAAAACAAAAACATTTCAACCCTTAATGGGGTAACCTGGGGTTTTGAGAACCCTGATGTAAGCTGGGTTCCATTTTCTGAGCGCAATACCATCTATACTTGGAGCACAAGCACAGTCAATGCACCACCCACGTCAATCAAAACTGCTTCAGATGAGCGTGTTGTGAATCTTGATCTCTGGTACGAAATACTGAATAAAATGCCATCCAATACTCTCTGGAAAGTCCAGTCAAAGTGAAATTACATTTGAATATCACCCAACTTTGTTGAAAATACGATGATCGCTAGCAAAAACAAAATGTCAGTCATCACATGCGTATGCGTGTACCTTTGCAGAAACTTTATTTTTTTTATGGTGAAAAATCTTCAAAATACAAATGAGATTGCCAAAAACAATCAAAACCATTTTTTTTTTAAAATAAAAATCTCAGATAATTTAAACCACAAAAACAAATTCCAAATTTGTTCGTGAATTTCTGGCCAGACAACTCTTGCAGATGAATGGCAAACGGGTTGGGAACCACTGCTTGAGACGATGAATCACATGGTGGAAACTGCAGCAATTCTTAGTTAATAAAAAGCCCTTTAATGTGTCATGCAATTTCATTCAAGAATTACCAACACGACGAAACGTACTTTTCTCCAGAGGAAGAAAGATCAACATCTTCCACAAAATTCACAATCAAAGGAGAGCCAGGAGGATATTCGAACCGGTTCAGCTTCTCCTTTGCGTAGATAGCAGATGCTGGGTTGTTATAGCGAATGTAGCCAAGCCCTGAAACAGAAAGAAGGAAATAAAAGTTAAAAGAATAATAATAAAAAAATAAACTTTGAACATCTCAATTGAACCATCATTTAACCCAATAAAAATTACAAAAATTGTATGCTTTAAGAATCATCAAGGAATATAAAATAGCGACAATGTGGCTGTAAAAAAACAGAAGAAAAAAATCCAATATATCTGTTTGCAAAACCCTACTAAGTTCTAAAAACAAAATACTTTGATGCTCAAAATAAAAATTAAATAAAACATTTATTTAAAAAAACAACAAAAAAAAAACACAGGACATGCCAGAGTAAATTGATATGTCGGTGTTAACGAACATCCTGTATTTCACAAATGAGGGGCTCCAATATGTTCCATGGATACGAGAGAACGAAAGTCAATTGCCAAATTTTTATGGGGTCCACAACTCTTGGAGGATTACGAATGGACCAAATCTTTCAGAAGCCGGCTGGCCAGGCCTTGTGTTCCACTGGAAGTAGTAATGGCAGGAATTAGGAATTTGGTCGGGTATCGACAAAAATCTTGCCTGTTCTTCATCAAAAGACACGATGAGTTCTTTAACTTCCACCAGCAATTAATGCTAACAAATCAATTCCCATTTTCTTGTCTCCCTAATGGATGGCAATTTTTTGACGCAGTACCCTGCCACGCATAGTGCCAGGTCGAGAAGTTTATCAGACTGAAAATCAAATGTGGACAGCTCGAAGGTAAGTGCACTCACTTTGCATCATTTTGTCGCACGACAGCGGAAGAACGATATAGAACGGGAGGAGGGGTGTGGGGGGGGAAGAGAAATGGAGGAACTAAGAGAGAGAGCAAGAGATGGGTGGAATAAGCTGTGGGATGTTAGGGGAGTGTGGGAGAAATGCGGTTGTGGGAATTTAATGGGGGGGGGGGAATGAAAGAAACAGTGAAGGGTAACATGTGAGTATATAATGGACAGTGTGTGGAGGGCTGAAGGGGAGTCAAATTTGTCATTTTTGCATTACATGCTCAAGGAGACGGGGATGGGTCAGGCATCTGCTTGGGGGATGGCCAGACGGAGGCCCCTGGAGTGCTGGCAGAAAGTGGACGCAGTGACACGCTGTTCTGATGCATGCTCCCAGACCTGACCTCACCTGATGCTTGTGACCCAATCAGGACGAACAGACATTATAATCACAAACACTAACATGCTCCGATTGTGAGAAGTATCATTCAAAACTTAATGAAAGCTGTGGAAGAAAAATAAGAACGATGCGAATACAAACAATATAGGGAAAACACTTTCACAACCTACACCAATTATAAACTAGCACCTTAAGACAAAAACACAAAACGGATACCCTCAACTTTAGCAAGAGATTCTTGGGTTCCAAGCCAAAACAAAGACCTGTCCAAACTTTTCATTCACATTAACCACCGCAGATACAAGGCACTTAGAACTTTTACTTACTACAGCCATTGAATACATCCTTCTGGGCATCACAGAAATCCAGTCCAGGTATTAGTCTGAAAATTGCGGTGAGCTGATCTCGAGTGATGCTTGGATTCATAGCCACAGAGAGACACCTTGTGATACCCGGCAAGTGATTTGATAACTGGTTGGATGAGGGAGGTCCTGCATGTCGTCCCACATCCAAGTCACCTGAAAATGAAGAAGTTTGACCTAGAAAAAGCAGAGGAAAATTATATATTAGCTAAATAGCATAGATAATTGTGATTGGTCATCTCTTTTTAAGATTATATTGTGGGAAAAAAACAAACTTGAACTTGTTTCCAAAATAGTGGGGAAGATGAAATGAGGCACCAAATGTGTAATGGCGCTCAACTCAGAAATGTGTGAACAATGGTACAAATGAGTTGAGGAACAGGCTTCGGCACCGACTCACTCCATTTTGCAGAGCGACAATCTTGTAAATTGCTGGAAAATAGTTGCCTCTCAAGGCTCACATGATATAAATACGTTTCAACAAATACCTACTACTTATCATCGATATATTACGAAAACTCACATCTTGTATGTTCCCAAAATACAGCCAAAACGGTACAGGATGGCGCAAAAATGTTAGGGCCACCTTACTCACCATTCTCCTGCGGTGTGCAGTATAAAGTTTCGTTCAAATCAGGCAACGAAAAAAATTATTAAACAAGCTCGAATGAGCAAAGATCCTCGTCCTCTTAATGATGACGTCATAAAAACGAATACGACGTCATTGTGATGTATCAGGTTTGCGATAAATTATCTGTGCTAATGCCCAGCTTGATTCCCGCAAACAAAATTCAAACAGCTTGCCAAGTTTCGGAGATAATGGTATCGGCGATTTCCATTAGCGGCGATATTATGACGTCAACTTTTTTCTGGGAAGAATTTCCAAAATCGGAGATGGTTACTGCCTGTGCGTGGGCTTTCTGCATATACATGGCAAGTTTCACGAAGATCCGATGAAAACTCTGGGTTGTGAAACAAAAAATGTCAAAAAATAGGAATGACATCATAAAAATTGATATGACGTCATAGTGATGCATCTTATGTGCGGTAATGCATCTCTGCTGATGTGCTGTTCGATTCCCGCAAACAGAATTCAAAAAGCCTGCCTAGTTTGAGATAATTTTTTTAGGCGATTTCCATTAGCGGAGATATTTTGAAATCATAACTTTTTCTCGGAAGAATTTTCAAAATTGGAGATGGTAACTGTCTGCGGAGGGTATTTTTACATATATATGCCAAGTTTCAGGAAGTTTCGATGAAAACTGTAGGCTGTGAAACAAAAAAGTCCACAAGAACAACGTGAGTAAGACTTAGAGATCCTCCACGAGGATCTAAAAATGAATTCCCGATTCAGTCAAGTACTCTTCAGGAGTATTCGAACAATGCAAACAACCTCAGCGGTATAGTTCGCTGGAGCTATCTTTTTTTTTTTCTTGAAAAAATTTTTTTTTCATCAACCGCTGTCACAACGGGAACCCAACGGGTTCACGGGTCATCCAACTATTTGTAGGATTTTCGGGTGGGGGGGGGGAGAACGACCAAATGACCTCTCTGATGCTACTGTATATGCTGGAAAAACAAAACAAAACAGAAGTCAAGTATTTTAGGATCTCATGTGTAAATGCTTCAAAAAGGCACACAACCCAACCAGTTGTGAACGTAAAGGAGCAAAGAGGGCGTGAGATGTCTTATATAATTTGGTAGGAGGGTTACATCATTAGATCTGGCATGCAAAATCTGTAAAACATAAAGCTACACAAAACATACAGGATACTAGTTTCATCAACCTACCCCAATTACGTCACCGAGATATGGCCCAGACACAAAAAGAGACATCGGATTGATAAAACCAGTAAGATTACGTGTGTCAAACTATACACCATGCAATGTTTCGTCAAACAGTCTCAATTACTAAGCCGTCCCAACATTCCCCCAACAAGAGGAAAAGGTGATCTTCAGCATACCCACCCCACCCTCCCTCCCCAATAGGAGGGGGAACGCGCACACACGCGCGCACACACACACACACACACACACACACACACACACACACACACACACACACACACACACACACACACACACACACACACACACACACACACACACACACACACACACACACACGGTGACCCTGATGCTTGTGACCCAATCAGGATGAACAGACCTGATATCGTGCTATATATCGTATTTAGGCCGATCTCTCAATGGTGAAGAATCACTTTAAAATTTTCGTAGTCGGATCCGGATCTTCAGCAAAATCTAATCACTTCCTCCTTGTCACACACCTAACGTGTTTAATCATATATTAAACTGGAAGGACACTCGGTAGAGCGCATACCTCCGCAACGTAATGCCTGATCCACACAAACATATCAGGCCGAATACATTTTTGAGATATCGTGCTATATATCGTATTTAGCCCGATCTCTCAATGGTGAAGAATCACTTTAAAATTTTCGTAGTCGGATCCAGATCTTCAGCAAAATCTAATCACTTCGTCCTTGTCACACACCTAACGTGTCCACAAAATTTCATCCGGATCCATCCACAACTTTTTGAGATATCTGCACACAAAAAAGACAGACAGACAGACAGAAAGGGGTGAAAACATAACCTCCTTCACCTTCGTTGGCTGAGGTAAATATAGTGGAGTCCATGGTGCCTTCGCAAATCACCACACTTCCCATATCAAGCAAAGTTGAAAGATGGCAAAAAGTTCCACCAATGACCCAATGTCAAATTTTGAGTTAAATTTTTTCCATTTTGATTCTGACCTGTGACCCGAAGTCCGTACCCCCTGGGGCATGAACCAGGAGTCACATCCCCAAAAAAGTTACATATTTCATGTGCTCCCCTATGTTGGTTACAGAGCCAAAGTTTCATTGAAATGTTTAAAAATGTGCCCATAATTGCATTTTTGGGTCTTTGACCATTTGACCACACTCCAGAGTTTTCGGAGGCACGGCCAAAAATGATACTGCTCTCGCACCCTTTTGCCATGACGTGATCATAAATACTAAGTTTGGTAAATTTTGCATAATGTTTCAGGAGATAGCATGATGGATAGACATAAGGAGCCTGTTTCTCCTCCCCCCCAAAAAAAAATTAAGCATGGTGATGATAAACTGCAACAGGAAAGTATGCAACAAACATCATTGAAGGACAAAACAGTAACTTCGTATACAAGGGAATGTTAAAGAATTTACCAAAAGGAGGCGGCATAGGCTTTGGCCCCATACTCTGCCCACTCTGCATAGCACCTAGGAAGCGGCCATCGTGGCCGAAGCCATCACGCAAGCCGGGTGTAGAATGGTGCCATTCACCTTGAGGAGTTTGGTTGGCACGGTATTTCGGTTCGGCCAAAATGGCTCGGAATCCTGACAGAAAATGGCAAGGTGTGGGGGGGGGAGTGGGGTTTGGTGGGACAGTGGAAGTGGAATATCACAAAATATAAAATTTGCTGAGCAAGGAGTAGTACTTATTATGAAGACATAAATTGTTCAGCAAAAGGAGGGAGCATAAAGATTTTGGCTCTATGTTCTGCGCACTGCCCAGCATGTTGTGACGCCACACACACGCACAATTTGTGACCATTAACGTAGTAAAAGAAACGAGGATGGATCACTTGCAAACGTCTGGAGTTCAAGCTTGTGGATTGAAAGGAAAACAAAAACTGCTCTTACATTTGCCAAATGAATACAACAAGCAATCATGATCAGCCCACTGTTGATTATGTAGCAAGGAATATAAAGCCGTATACTGCATTAAGAAACCTTAGACGTGAATTAATTAAATTGATATTGACCAATATTTTTCAGGAGTTGGAACTCTGAAACCTGCCATGGTTTTCCTGCTTCCCGGATCATGTCAGAGGAAATTCCAAAACTCGAGTAGCGGTTAAATAACTCAGCAACACCAGAAAGTGCAAAATACTTTGAGTGGTTGAGCATCTTGGGAGGGTAATGGAATCTTTGATGGAGGAAATGCCATCAGAAGGCAGATCAATTCAAATAATTGGGGCAAAATTTCCCCTTTGACCCACCTCACAAAAAAGTTGGATCACTTGACACAGTAATCATCATAATAATAATAATAATAATCTTAATATCATGGAGCAAATGTGGATGTCACCAAAACTCCAAAATTGACATGTGGCAGAAATAGCACCACCTTTGGTGATAGTCTGTATTACAAATCATCTTCCTATATCAGTTTATCTAATGCTGGGGAGGGAGCATAATATGTTACGATCAATAAAATTTCTTTCAAATATGACAAAAATTATATAAAGTGCATTTTCAAGAATGCCACAGCCACTGAAGATGAGCCAAGAAGGATATGCCTGCCTGGAGGGTGGGGGTTCTCGCTAGTCATAATATTAGTTTTGATAGTAGGTCATTGTAGAAGTAGTAGTAGTAGTAGAAGACAGACATGCAGACTAAATGAGTAATATCAGAGATTTGGTCATCGAAGATTTCCCCCCCCCTCCCCAGAGGGTGACAGCTCATTCCTTGCTCTTGATTCTCCGATCGCAATCATGTACATTTGGAATCGGGGAAAAAAAAGACAACACAACAAACAATCCGCATTCTGTAACTACCCAACTTTTAAAGGAAACTTACTTCTGTCAGAATTTTCTATGGCCAAAGCAGCCTGAGATGGCCTCATGTATCGGACGTAGCCATAACCTTTGCCTTCGCCAGAGACTTTATCCCTTTGAATCCTGCAATATTCAATGTCACCAAATTCCTGAAAAACCAAAACATAATATCAGGGCAACTTGAATGGGAGTAAAATAAAATCTTACCACGATGAAAAACAATGGAACGAGTGGGAATGGGAATGGGAATGCTGTCAAACAACTCATCTCCATCAGCTTAAAAAAAATAAATGTCATTCCTATTTGTGAATCCCACTAAACTATCATGTGTGAAGGAGCAAAATAATCAATGTGTGTATTTAGACCCCAATGGACTTGGGCTGAAACGAGGGGGCTTTAGGATTGGGTCACATCCGTTTGTCTGCAGACTTATCGCGGATATATGTACAGACCAATTTTCTTCAGACTTGGCACAAAGACAACACATGATGGTATACATATGCACATCATTTTGTTTTGCGAACAGATCAAAGATGGCCAACTCGCAGCCATTTTAGTTGTTAAAAAAAAACCCAACGTTGAACATGTCCTCAACCATTTCTTGGGCATGCGTCGACCAATGTTATTTAAACGTGGCACAAACATAATGAATGATGGCTAACATATGCATGTTATTATTTTTTCGAGATCAGATCCCAGGTGGCTAACTGGTGGCCATTTTATTACTTAACCGTGTCCCCAACCGGGGCATTCCATGTCAAGTATACACACCCTCCTGACGCTAATACCTCATTTTCTCCCCATATGTTGGTCATTTATTCACTTGGGTGGAAAAACTCAAAATACCAACTTTTAGACCAATGGGCCCATTTTAGCCCCCCCCCCAAGTTTGGGTGCCGCCGGTTGCCCCACAATCTTCCAGAGGCCATATCACAGGTTGTAGCGGTCCGATTTGGCTGATCTTGGTATCAAAATGCTCGTAAAAGCGAGATCTTTCGAATCACGTAAAGTAAAATCACTCCGAAACAGTAATTGAAAAAGTTATACTTTGGGGCGCCCTTTGACCTTGGGCCCCCGCTCCCCAGCCAAACCGATGGTCTCAATTTTTTGTGTGAGAATACCCCTTCATATACTCCAACACCTCAGCATAAATGAAAATGGGATCTCAATGGATTCAAGTGTGATGATGGTTTTATTGTTCGGGGACTCGGGTGCTGGACACAATACATAGCACAATATTTGAACACAAGATTTCCAATACACGATATCAGTAGTATATTATGTTCACGAAAAAAAAATAAGTGACCACTGTATGTCTGTATGTCTGTATGTCTGTATGTCTGTATGTCTGTATGTCTGTATGTCTGTATGTCTGTATGTCTGTATGTCTGTATGTCTGTATGTCTGTATGTCTGTATGTCTGTATGTCTGTATGTCTGTATGTCTGTATGTCTGTCTGTCTGTCTGTCTGTCTGTCTGTCTGTCTGTCTGTCTGTCTGTCTGTCTGTCTGTCTGTCTGTCTGTCTGTCTGTCTGTCTGTCTGTCTGTCTGTCTGTCCCGAGCATAGCTCCGTGGGTTTTGATCCGATCCTGACAAAATTTTGGTGGGAGGTTTATATCATGATCTAGTTGTGTTTTCCTGAAAATGGGCGTGGTGCACCCATTTTAGGCGGAGCCACGCCCAAAAAACATGTTTTTAGGAGGTAGCTGATTTCAATTTGCATCTTCTCCGAGGGGGTTTGTCGAATATGACAGGGGTTTCGGTATTTGGTTCGCCCAATGGCACCTGCATAGCCCCACGGAGCTCGATTTTTCATTTTCGTCCCAAGGTCAAGGTCATGAACGAAAATTGCGAATTTTGACATAAAAAAATTTCTTCTCCGAGGGGTTTGTCAAATCTGGTAGGGGTTTCGGTATTTGGTTAGCCCAATGGCATCTGCATAGCCCCACAGAGCTCGATTTTTCATTTTCGTCCCAAGGTCAAGGCCACAACGTCACAAACTTAGAAAAGTGCGAATTGTGTTTTTTAAGAGGTAGCCGATTTCAATTTGCATCTTCTCCGAGGGGGTTTGTCGAATCTGGCAGACGTTTCGGTATTTGGTTAGCCCAATGGCACCTGCATAGCCCAACGGAGCTCGATCTTTCATTTTCGTCCCAAGGTCAAGGTCACAAGGTCACGAACTTAGAAAATTGCGATTTCAACATAAAAATCCATCTTCTCCGAGGGGTTTGTCGAATCTCGCAGTGGTTTCGGTATTTGGTTAGCCCAATGGCACCTGCATAGCCCCACGTAGCTCGATTTTTCATTTTCGTCCCAAGATCAAGGTCACAAGGTCACAAACTTAGAAAATTTCGAATTTTGACATAAAAATCATACGACCGCCCAAACTTTGAGAGCTTGGAAGACAATATTTTTTATGCATAATCTTGAGGTCATTCCCCACCTAAAGTCATGAAACCATTTTGCTCTATCTCAAACACCTTGCCTGTGGCGCCCCCTTCAAGTTTGTTTTTACGCTGATTTCATCAAAGTATGGATAATCCGATGAGTGCGAAATGCCATATAGCCTATATGACATTATATTGTTTCTGGAATGTTCCAGAGGACGTTTTGCACCAAAGGTCATAATCCTTGACATTTGACCTTTAAAGGTCACAAAGGTCAAATTTTCAAAGTTGTGGGAATCGAACCGGGTTTTCGACCACTCTTAGACGAACTAACTCCAATAAGCTATAGCACGTATCCTGTTTCCTTATTTTAATGTCCACAACATTGTTTTGTGACCTTTAAAGGTTATGCAAAGGTCAAATTTTTAAAGTTGTTGAACGAAACCAGGTTTTCGACATTTTGCAGCTGAAAACCTGTCACTCGTACCACATCATGTTGATCATTTTTATAACTTGGTCAAACATTATCACATTGTCTCATCCTTGACTTCTGAAACAATCTACATCGTCAAATACCGCTCGTGAACCATCGTCGTCTTCAGACTTGTACATAAATTTTCCACATGCACATGCAGGAACTGGAAGTGATACTAGTAAGAGTAAGAGTTTTTCCTAGCATATTATAGTCAATATTTTTTGCCAACCAATGTTTTATTTGACAGCTGTGTTTCTTTTTTTACTGATTGTGTAGGTTCTACCTGTAGCAGTTTTTGGTTCTACGGAAAGAAATATATCAGAAATGTCTAAAATGCAGTGATCTTCAATGTCAGGAAAAAAGAAACTATTTGCGAGCCCGTTTGGATGAATAAAATTCACTTTCACTTCATGAGTGTCCTGAAAGGCTTCCATGATGCAGTCAAGCCACCATTTTCCATCATAGTGCACTGTGACATAACCTGAGAGTTTCCCGTTAAAAGTTGAAGATTTTGAAATAGCTGACTCGATACGGTGTTCCTCGCGAAGGCTGAAATCGCGTACTTGAAGAGCAGTTTCAGAAATAGGGATGAAAGCATGAAGTTTTTGAGTTCCAGCTATGGTTTTGGCCATTTTTAACCTTTCTTCCAGATTTCGTCCTTCCTTGTCATACGCCTCGTGGATCCCGTAACCAAACTTCATTTCATTCAAACCATTTTCAGCAAAGGCGAAAAGATCTTTTGGAGAAATAATTTGACGTCTTAAGGTCGACGCAGGCTCTCACGTGTTGCTTCTCGTTTGACTGGACCTCCCACGCCATCTGAAGGGCCCTTACCATGACTTGTGGCAAAAAATGCCATTCTGCGTCAATTCCATCCTCTGATATGTGACGACATCGGTTTATGAAGGCTTTGCAATTCTTATATTGGCCAGCGCAACCGTCTGAGAAATAGTAAAGTTTCTTTGAATTTCCAAAGCTAGATTTCAAGTGTTTAATGAGCATTCTTTGGAAGAGGTGGACTGAGACAAAGTCATGAGTATTGCATTCTGATATAATCATGAACGAATCGTGGTTTAATTTGCCATCGTCCGATTTGAAATAGTAAACCCAGGGGCGAATTGTCGCTTGAGAGCAGTTCCAATGGAATCCTTGGGCCGCATCCTGCATGACAAACGAATAGTTCTCTGAGAAGTCTCCAATAATGACAAATTCTCCTTCACCGATTTCGTCTTTCTTATTTTTCAGAAACTGAGATTGGGCCTTGGCAATGAAGTCGTGTCTCACTAATTTCACCACGCGTTCACAGAATTGATTAATGAATTCTTCCAAAGGCAGGACCATGGAGCTCAGTTCAGATCTGTCGGAGGATGTCCACCGTTTAAACTGAATTTCATCAATATCCTCTAGTTCATAAGCACTCTGTTGATCGGTTTTGAAGTCTTCAATTGATGGGCAACTTTCACAAGTTCTGAAATAACATGCCGGTTGTGCTGGGTTACTAACTTTGCGTGCTATCACATGATGATAGCTCGGAAGTTCGGCTATCTGTGGCATTTTGAAACCAAACATCATGAGTTTCACATTTTGAAGTATCGTACATACACATACACTGTGTGTACTGCCAGAACCGGCCAGGACACACTCTGAGGGACGGAGCATGGCGAACTTCGCGAATCCAACTTTCAACCCAGGGTTCTTCCCTTTGAATTTCTGAAACAGTTCCTTGAGATTGTTTAATACCAGGCGCTTTTGAATTTTGTCTTTTCCATGTTCATTCCTGACCACCACACAGTCCTTTTTTCCCGGCATTATTCGGCTGACTTCATCACTTTGGTAAAATTCGGTTACGGCGGATTTCACTTCGTCAGGCAATATTTTACCCTGTTTGGGATTTGGAGACGATAGCATACCATTTTCTTTCTCTAAATTTTTGACTTGCACAGCCATTCTTTGGGAGCAACTGAATTCACTCATCATCCCTCTGATGCTCATATTCCTGGCAAATATAATCAGTATTCGTATTTGCTCTGAACGGCTCAAAACAACGTATTTTTCTTTCAGGCTTTTGATCACCTCTGGCATGCAGTTTTCATCACATTTTGATGCTGTATTTTGTGTTTTCTCTGCAGTGCTTGGTCCAGCAACTAGTTCTAATTTCTTTCAAACAGAATCTTCCACTTTACTTCGATTTTCAGGAATGTACCCTGGGTTCCTTTCCAGCTTTCGTTTGTCGAATGGGCTTTTGCCTTTCATCAATAACGACTGGTTTAATAGGTCAACTTCTGCTTCTCGCTCAAAAACCTCCTCGTCCTCATCTGTCGAAATAGATTCTGCAATGCCTTCGATAGTACCTTCTGATGATAATTTCGAACTGGTCGAAGATGATTCTTCAATACGCTCTGGTGACAAATAAGAAAGTTTTTTTCTGCATGAAGTACAAAGTCTGTCATCTTTTTTCACCTTTAAAGAAAATTTCATCAACATATCATTTGACACATTGCGAAGATCTTTTCGTTGTTTCGTTTTATGGCAGCTGAACGGATCGCAACAGTATTTTCGGAACTCCTTTCGATCTTTAGTTGCCATGCTTACTGCAAAATGTGCAAAAACTGAGATTATCCCATTTATAACTTAATTCGATGATGGTTATACAAAAAATGTACACTTAAAAATCAATAGACACAATAGGCAGATATATATATATATATATATATATATATATATATATATATATATATATATATATATATATATATATATATATATATGTATGTATGTATGTATGTATGTATGTATGTATGTATGTATGTATGTATGTATGTATATATGTATGTATATATGTATGTATATATGTATGTATATATATGTATATATATATATATATATATATATATATATATATATATATATATATATATATATATATATATATATATATATATATATATATATATATATATATATATATATATATATATATATATATATATATATATATATATATATATATATATATATATATATACTGTTGCGGTTGTGGAAATTCACAGAACACCATTCAGGTTCCCCGAAGATCAGTTATTTCGATAAGTATGCGTTTCAGGTTAGAATCCCCACCGATGTGTAAAGGGGTTTGTTCGTGTGCCAGGCTGTGAATTTTTGAGGTAGTCATTATTCTTTTTCTGTCTTTTATTTTAAAACAACACCAACCACCATCTTCTCAACAAACAACGCCATCTTCACTACCCAGCATCTACAACACGAAACAAACAGCAACCGTCATCTCCTCATCATCGACAAACAACGCCGTCTTCGCAACCCAGCATCTCCGACAACACGAAACAACCCCAACCATCATCTCCTGAACAAACAACGCCAAGCCAATTTGCATAATCGGATCACAGGACGGCTTCCCCGAAACCAACTAGTGACGTCAGACTTGGGGTTTCCAGCGATGGGTGAGGTCGGAGGTGAAGAGTGGGCAGAGCCCCAGCCTCGGGTGAGAGTTCAAAGGGCGGACGCCCAGCCTTATAAAAAGGGCGGAGTCGAGTCGCAGAGGTCGAGTCGAGTGTCGGTGGTGAAGAAGTCAGCAGGGGAGCGGTGGAGAGCGCCGGTCGGAGGAGGGTGGAGTGAGCATCGGAGAAGTCAGAGAGTGCCAGACGAGAGTCGGAGGTCGTCAGAGAACAGCCGGAGAGGAGCGCGTGCCAGAGGTCCTGCCAGCTGCGGTGGAGTCGAGCAAGCTGCGTCGTGGTCCGGGCGAACGGCCCCGAGACGGTCGAGCAACGTCGCTGAGGTAGTGAACGGGTCCCAAAGAGCATCAACTAAAAGAGAAAAAGACCCGTTCACTCCTCCGAACGAGTCGCCGGCCAGGCCCGACCGACCAGGCCGTGGTGAGGGCCGGACGACCAAGGGGAACCGAGCAAGCCGCTCGCCAGGCTGCTCAAGCCGCCCGGCCGCTCAAGCAACTGAAGAGTTGCGACACGAGGGTCAAGCAAGAGACACCAGGGGTCACCGACCCGAAGACTTTAGAGCCGTCACAAGGGGCGGTCAGGAAACCTGCCCGGCCTCTTGTGAGCCTACGGTCATCCAGGCTCAGAGTTTGAATAAAGGCTCATGAGCCCGTTTCTTTTCTGGGGTTTTGTATGAAAGTGTTCTGTGGCGCCTTGTCGTCTTAAGTAGAATTGTTGGTTAAGTGCGTGCCTGTACATAATAAATAGAAACCGGATGTCGGCTTTGCTCGTATCATGTCCCCATCCCCCATTGATTGCTTATTTGAAATAAATGACCCCATTGTTTGAATGTCAATCTGCTCGTTGCGTCATTTCCTCCCATTGACTTCCACGGCGCGTTCGGGTAATTAGCAGGCTATTAAAGCTAAATAAAAGTGGTTATTTGGTCCGAAGGAACTTGGCGATTAAAACCGCTCGGCATCGCACACGGAACGAGCGCGCTTAGCGGCTCGTTTCCGTACGAGTTCCGTCGAGGTATAAATTCTCAGTACTTCTGTCTGCACGGATAATTAGGTATATCGAGATTCGGCGATTAACCCTGTACCGCGTGGACAAAATATTGACAGTTTATAGTGCGTTAAGGCACCTGTAGCAGGTTTCCGGAGTTGTCCGGAAGCTATGACTGAATTCCGGTTTTCGACGGACGCGCGACTGCGGTTGGGCCTGAAGAGGTCGCGCGTGGCTGTCCGAACCGGGGAATTCGAAACAATACACACACACACACACACACACACACACACACAATAGTACAGAGATGATGATTGTCAATTTCAGACATAAAGTCGCCTGCCAGCAGGTGACATCATTGGAACGATGATGGCAAACGTCACCCAATATTGAATCAAGAATTAGTGATATGTGGACCCCGAACAATAAAACCATCATCACACTTGAATCCATTGAGATCCCATTTTCATTTATGCTGAGGTGTTGGAGTGTATGAAGGGGTATTCTCACACAAAAAAAAAATAAATAAATAAATAAATAAAAAAATCGGGATCATCGGTTTGGCTGGGGGGGGGGGCAGCTTCACGTCCAAGGTCAAAGGGCGCCCCAAACTATAACTTTTTAAATTACTGTTTCGGAGTGATTTTACTTCACGCGATTCGAAAGATCTCGCTTTTACGAGGATTTTGATACCAAGATCATCCAAATCGGATCACGACAACCTGTGATATGGCCACTGGAAGATTGTGGATCAACCGGGGGCGCCCAAATTTGGGGAGGGGGGCTAAAATGGGCCCCCACGTCTGAAAATTGACACAATGTTTTATCGTGGATACAAACACTTGCACAAAAAAAAGAGTGAAATCTGAGACGATGTGTCAAAATTTCGCTGAAAAATGTGTACACTTGACATGGAATGCCCCAACCATTTCTTCAACATGCATGGGCCACTTTTGTTCAAACTTGGCACAAGCACAGTACATAATGGTATACACGTGCAAGGGTGGCCCTTAAAAATGAAAGTTTGAAATGTTTCTCTCACCCTCCCGAATTTGTTCGGTACCCCAGATGGCTAACTGGTGGCCATTTTGTTACTTAACCGTGTCCCCAACCATTTCTTCAACATGCATGGCCCAATTTTGTTCAAACTTGGCACAAGCACAGTACATAATGGCGTGCACGTGCAACGGTGGCCCTTAAAAACGAAAGTTTTAAATATGTGTCTCTCACCCCCCGAATTTGTTCGGTACCGAGTAAAAACGATGTGTACCAAATATTTTTGAAATCAAAAAATATTAAGAGGTTGCCCTCATGAGTTGAAATTTTACCATTACGTTATATTCACAAAACAAACACAGCCACAGCCACAGCTACAACTACCATCAAACATTACTTTATGGCTGTATAAAAGTGTATATTATACAGGCATAAAATACTGTTTGATAGAAGTTGTAGCTGTGACTGTTTTGTCTCCGTGTTGCCACCCTTACCCCCCTTGCCCACCCCACTGATGGTTGCCAGTTCATTTCAGTGTGGCTCAGGCTGACTTGCCAAGTGGTTCTCTGCTGCTCGCTCTCATTGCATCTGTTTTTCACGAATCATTCTCTTTCTTTAGGATGAATTCAAGAAAGTAGTAGTATTTGATTGATTCTGTTGAACCGGAAATAAAGGGCGCATCCCCTTTACCGAGCGGCTAATACCTGTTGTTGAAGAAGGGGGGCCTGGATACCTCAGCAAACTTCAACAAACGGGGGTGACCTCTAAATATTGTTGGATTTCAAAAATATGTGGTACACATGGTTTTTACGAGGAACCACACAAACTGCAGGAGTGAGAGTAACAAATTTCCAACTTTCATTTTTCTCTTTATATCACAAAGGCCACCCTTATGTGCAACTCACTTTATTTTGCGATCGCATCAAAGATGGATCACTCGTAGAATGGCGGCCATTTTTGATGTAAAAACACCCGGTATTGAACACGTGCTCACCCATTTCTCAGACATGCATTTACCAATCTTATTCAAACTTGGCAAAAAGAGAATAAATGATGGCTTACAAATGCACATCATATATTTTCGAAATCACATCCAAGATGGCCGACTCAAGGCCATTTTATTACTCACGCAATCTTGCCCAATGAAATGCAATCTTCCATGTCACGCAACTATATATATATATATATATATATATATATATATATATATATATATATATATATATATATATATATATATATATATATATATATATATATATATATATATATATATATATATATGTCCATTTGGAGTTTTTCATCGTGATTTCAGATCTGACAATGTTTTTTTCACAATACTCGTTCTTTAAAATTTAAAATTTAAAAAACAAACCTCTTCGGGAACGCCCCTAAAAATTCCGTAACCCACATGACGTCAACTGCAGGACGACAAAGGCTGCACGTAAATTACTCGGGTGGGTGGTCTACGTGATTGTATTGGCTTTCTGTGCGTTTCCACATTTGATTGGTCGACTCATTCGCTTCGTTCAATTCCGCTTTAAAGAAATCAAACATTTGGTTTTGAATAATGGATGACATGGACTTTGATTTGTCTGATAGCGATGGTGAGTGTGAGAGAAATGAAGGATTTTGGTCTGAATCAGATGGAGAATTGTCGGATAACGTAGTCGCGGGAGGTGAAGTTCAGGCAGCTGAAAATGAAATACGGCCTTACCAGTTCGAGCACGAAGTCGGACAAGCAGAGGAAACTGGCGATGAAATTCCCGGCGTTCATGATGATCGGGAGGACATCGAAGGAAGACTTGGCAATAACAACTGATTAGACAAAACCCTATTCGTAATTCAATAATGTAAATTCGACTTGCATACTGCTCGATATCAGAAATATTTTAGTGAGGTGACGCGACCAGCGCAGCGGATATGTTTCTCCGCGGCCAATGAATCGTAAGGCCAGCGCATGTCATCGGCCGTATCTCTCCGCACATAAAACGAAGTAATCTCGCTGTGCGGATACGATGAAAACTTGTGTGCCGAACATACCTTGCGACACAATTGTCTAGAGTAGTCTGATAAATCTGACGTTCTGTTGCATTTTTATTTATTTTATTCCTGCTGTTGTCATGTAGCGCCAGTAGAAAACAATGAAGAAAAGAGAATAATAAAAGAAAGCTACAGCACAGCAGATTTATCGGAGAAGTCAGACGGACGGATTTATCGGATCAGTCGGGACTCTAGAGTTGACAAGTAACTTGTATTAGCATGCACACAATGTACAAGTCAATGCGTAAGAGTCCTGAGGCTATGAGGCCGTGTAATAGGACAGATAAATTTGTCTGGGAGCCATATTGGAATGAGTGAAAATATTTATTTTTAAATTCTTTCTCTTGAACCACTTCATCGTTCGACATGAAACTTCACAATTATGATCAAGCAGTGATGGGGAAGGTGTGTTATAAATTTTAACCTGATCAGATGCATGGTATGGCAGCCATAATAATTTAATTTTTCGTTTTGTTCATTGAATAAGGCTCACTTGGCTGTGCCTGGATAGGTTTGAGGGAAGAGAAGTAGAAACTAAAATGTGAATCCTATCCAGGTTCCTCCTGATGACTTCATCTTTTCTTTTTACTTGTTTGGGGTCCTTCTGATGACTCCAATGCAGGACTGTACCTATTTGGTCTTCCATTTGATTTGAATCGAATTTATTTTAACTCGTACGTGCCCGTAAAAAAAAAAAAAAATTTTTTTAAATAAACATTAACATTCAAACGAGCAAGAAACAACAACCACACAGGCCGTTTGTTCGCTCTTGTGTGCCCGTACGTGCATGGCCCGGAAGTTCGCATATCGCAGTTACGATTATTCGCAATTTAGTTTTAATGGCCAATTATTCAATTAGTGCCAACGTATTTTGCCTTTTCGCAATGTCGTCGCAAGGAAAAACAAAAAGAGAAGAGAAGAGAGAAAAAAAAATTACTTCCTGGTTCGGAGCATACCAGCTCACTCTGATGTTACCGAAATTTATGCGCCGTCTAATATGAAAACGATCATAACTTGGGGCATTGTGTTTATCTATAAATGCACATAAGAAATCGAGAAATTATTAGAATACACGAAGTCACCACTCTCCGGAAGCCCGTACGTTGTAACCTGTAATGGGGACCGTGGCTGAGCTTCCCTTCCCCCATCGGTCACGCGCACGCAACAACGTGTCTTGTCATTGGTTGTTAAATTAATGGCCATAACTTGGGAGGCACTTGTCCAATTAATATTGTTGTGGTTGACGAAATTCGCAAACCACCATTCAGGTCCCTTAGGTGAGATATCTCTGTAAGTATATGTGTAGTTAGGCCCAAACCCGTTGTTTAGCGGGAATAAATGTCATTCACTCGGGCTGCGACCCTTCAGGATAGCCGTTTTTCTTTTACTATCTTTATTTTGGACCAGCCGCCATCACTACCACCACCAACCACGTCTCAACAGCCATCACACAACAACCACCAACCGCAACGCCGCTTCACAACAACAGCCACGACCTTTACCGTCACAACTCGCCCTCGCAACCATCGCATCACCGTCATTCCCACGCCGCTTGTGGGCACCGATACTGGACTCGTGCAGGGCGCGCACCGAGCAGGGGTGCAAAAGCGCCGGCCTTTCCGAAGAAAACGGATCAAAAACGACTCACGCCCACTTCTGTTCCGTCCTATCGGTGAGCGTGGGGCGATTTGGCCCCGCCTCCAGGTACGTTGGAGTGTGGTCGCTATATGCAAATTCATGGATCAAAAAGCATTCACGCCCACTTTTCCTCGGTCCAATGGGGAGCCAGTTAGAGGTGAAGGGTCGGAGGTAAAGGGTCAAAGGTGAAGGAGCGAGGCCACGGGGGATATAAACGACCGCGTTCGTCAGTCAGGGGAGTTGTCGGTGGAGCTGGGAAGAAGTGGTAGTAGTCAGAGTGAAGAGGACGGAGCTGTGGAGAGGTGGCGGCGGCGAAGGCGGTCGAGGGGGTGCTCGTGTCGGAGTCGGGGAGCTGCGGAGGGAGAGGCCGGCGGCGCGACCGAGGTCGTGGTGGAGACGCTCGTCGCGGGACCCGAGACAGGGAGATATCCTCCATCCCCGAGCATCAACAACCCCCTCCTGTTTCCCCCCGCGCTGAGATAGTGCGAGAAGTGGGCCCCGTCCCCACCCCATACCAGGCAGTCCCAGCGAGGCCCGCAGAGTCGGGGCGCCAGCGCCATTTTGCGGATCATCACCAGACGGGTAGGCCCGACGCGGTCTCGGCCCCGGGCCCGCCTCATCCTTGAGGGTGGTCCTTTTCTTTTGCTTTGGGTATATGTGTTGTCGGCGCCGTCTATGAAGTAAAACTGCATAAGTGTTGCCGTGTGCTCGCGTAGTCGGTAATAGATCTGCATTGTGTTTCTCTTTTATATTTGCTTTTTGTGTAATATTGTGTTTCTTCTTCTTTTACATTTGCTTTTGGTGTAATTGTATATGTGTGCTTTCCGTTCATCGTGAAATAAATGTGCTTTATGTTGAACTGTTTTCCCGCTTCGCTTCGTCTTTTCCTCTATTGAATCTCCATCTTACTTCACGTAAAGGGTTGGTCGTGGGCTAAAACGCCCGATAATTAATCGAACCGTCGAGGCCGACGATAACACCGCTCGGTTATCGCGATAGTACGGAACGGGTCGCTTAAAGTGACCCGTGTCCGAAGTCGACCTGCGGCGAGGTGCGATCGCCCGGTCTACCCTCCGTGTGGGTACTTAGGTAGGTCGAATTTGGCGAGCAACCCTATCCCACGCGGGGGGCCGATTGGCACGATCGTGGTGAGGCCGAAAGGTCCACCCGTGACTAGTTCCCGGCGTTAGTCCGAGAGGGTCACGACGGGATTGTCCGTCCGGTGGGCGACGTGCCGCGATTCGAGTTACGTGGCCGTTCGCACGCCGGCGGGCGCGAATCCGCAACAATATCAAACCTTGAAAAGGCACATCCTCAGGTCCCCAGCAATATACCTGGCAAGTTTCAATCAGACCGGACCAGTGGTTGTCGAGAAACAGCAGTCTCACTCACACACGCACGCACGTACGCACACACATGAACACACACACATTGCTGGAATTATAGATAGATGCCATTCTAAATTCAATTGAACAATCATAGAAAACGTCATGGGTCAGGGTCAGGTGTCCAATCAGAGTTGGGCTGTATCAAAGCGGGACGTTTTGGTACCCCGTCATCACTGCCAGCAGTTATAAAGTGACAGTTGTAATTATGTCCGTTATTAATTACGCAACACACCAGTTCACAAACACTACACAAAACAAGTCCTGGCAAGGGTCTGCAATCTCTGATTGCTCTTTTTCTTGTTGTTATATTGATATAGAAAGATAACTAAAACATAACCTTTTTAACACCCCACGCTTGCATCCTGTGCAAAGCAACCAGCGCAAAAGATTGAGATAATTCCTTCCATCACCAAAGGTGGCAGGGGGGGGGGGGGGGGGTGCGCGGAGGGACGCCGGGTGCGCGGAGGGACAGGGGGCACATGGGGGGCGTGCAGGGGGACGGACAGCGCATGGACGGATGGGGGAGCAGGGGTGGACTGGGTGTATGGGGGGACAAGGTGCACACGGGGGAACGGGAGGGGGCACGCGGGGGGACAGACAGGGGGCACACGGGGAGGACGGGGCAGGGCACATGGGGGGGGGAAACAGGTGGCACACGGGGAATTAAATTTATTTAATTATGCCTGCAATCCGATTTCTGGTCAACACAAACCTGGAAGTTTGACTTCAAGTCTTCTTCGGTAAAACTTTTGGGGATCATCACAAAAATTCGGGTAAGATCCTCATCTTCCACATCTCTTCCACAACTTGATGATCTTGACTGAGCAATCAAAACCTACAGGATGGACACAGTTTACACAATGTTGCATCTCAAAGAAGAGAACACCAAACAAGTTGTAAGTACAGCAATAAGGATCTCACACAGAGTGACAACCTAGGGTGGAGTCGGGGTGAAAGAGGGTTGCTCGGAGCCATGGGAGCTTGGGGATGGGGGTCGCGTTCGGAGGGTCGGGAACGGGAGGGCACGGTGACGGAGGGGAGCGCGGGGATGGCGCCGCTGAGGGGAGCGCGGGGATGGGAGGGTATGGCGCGGCGGAGGGGATGGGAGGGTATGGCGCCATGGAGGAGCGCACGGGACGGGAGGGTATGGCGTCGCGGAAGGGCGCGCGGGGATGGTAGGGTATGGCACTGTGGAGGGGCGCGCGGGGACGGGAGGGTATGGCGCCGTGGAGGGGCGCGCGGGGACGGGAGGGTGTGGCGCCGTGGAGGGCGCGCGGGGACGGGAGGGTATGGCGCCGTGGAGGGGCGCGCGGGGACGGGAGGGTGTGGCGCCGTGGAGGATGCGCGGGCCGGGAGGGTATGGCGCCGTGGAGGGGCACGTGGGGACGGGAGGGTATGGCGCCGTGGAGAGGCATGTGGGGACGGGAGGGTATGGCGCCGTGGAGGGGCACGTGGGGACGGGAGGGTGTGGCGCCGTGGAGGGGCGCGCGGGGACGGGAGGGTATGGCGCCGTGGAGGAGCGCGTGGGACTAGGGAGGATATGGCGCCGTGGAGGGCACGTGGGGACGGGAGGGTGTGACGCCGTGGAGGGCACGTGGGGACGGGAGGGTGTGGCGCCGTGGAGGGCACGTGGGGACGGGAGGGTGTGGCGCCGTGGAGGGGCACGCGGGGACGGGAGGGTATGGCGCCGTGGAGGAGTGCGCGGGACTAGGGAGGATATGGCGCCGTGGAGGGCACGTGGGGACGGGAGGGTATGGCGCCGTGGAGGGGCACGTGGGGACGGGAGGGTATGGCGCCGTGGAGGGGCACGTGGGGACGGGAGGGTATGGCGCCGTGGAGGGGCACGTGGGGACGGGAGGGTATGGCGCCGTGGAGGGGCACGCGGGGACGGGAGGGTATGGCGCCGTGGAGGGGCACGTGGGGACGGGAGCGTATGGCACCGTGGAGGGCACGTGGGGACGGGAGGGTATGGCGCCGTGGAGGGGAACGTGGGGACGGGAGGGTGTGGCGCCGTGGAGGGCATGGCGCCGTGGAGGGGCACGTGGGGACGGGAGGGTATGGCGCCGTGGAGGGGCACGTGGGGACGGGAGGGTATGGCGCCGTGGAGGGGCACGTGGGGACGGGAGGGTATGGCGCCGTGGAGGAGTGCGCGGGACTAGGGAGGATATGGCGCCGTGGAGGGCACGTGGGGACGGGAGGGTATGGCGCCGTGGAGGGGCACGTGGGGACGGGAGGGTATGGCGCCGTGGAGGGGCACGTGGGGACGGGAGGGTATGGCGCCGTGGAGGGGCACGCGGGGACGGGAGGGTATGGCGCCGTGGAGGGGCACGTGGGGACGGGAGCGTATGGCACCGTGGAGGGCACGTGGGGACGGGAGGGTATGGCGCCGTGGAGGGCATGGCGCCGTGGAGGGGCACGTGGGGACGGGAGGGTATGGCGCCGTGGAGGGGCACGTCGGGACGGGAGGGTATGGCGCCGTGGAGGGGCACGTGGGGACGGGAGGGTATGGCGCCGTGGAGGGGCACGTGGGGACGGGAGGGTATGGCGCCGTGGAGGGGCACGCGGGGACGGGAGGGTATGGCGCCGTGGAGGGGCACGTGGGGACGGGAGCGTATGGCACCGTGTAGGGCACGTGGGGACGGGAGGGTATGGCGCCGTGGAGGGGCACGTGGGGACGGGAGGGTGTGGCGCCGTGGAGGAGCGCGCGGGACTCGGGAGGATATGGTGCCGTGGAGGGGCACGTGGGGACGGGAGCGTATGGCACCGTGGAGGGGCACGTGGGGACGGGAGCGTATGGCACCGTGGAGGGCACGTGGGGACGGGAGGGTATGGCACCGTGGAGGGGCACGTGGGGACGGGAGGGTATGGCGCCGTGGAGGGGCACGTGGGGACGGGAGGGTGTGGCGCCGTGGAGGGCACGTGGGGACGGGAGGGTGTGGCGCCGTGGAGGGCACGTGGGGACGGGAGGGTGTGGCGCCGTGGAGGGCACGTGGGGACGGGAGGGTGTGGCGCCGTGGAGGAGCGCGCGGGACTAGGGAGGATAGGAAACGAGGTTACGTACAAACAGAAATGGTTGTTGCCGACAATGAAAAGGACGGTATCGAGGGGGAAGGCAAAGTTAAAATTGCAAAACATGTGGGTTTGGATGTGGAAACCATCAGGAAGTTCATAAGGTTCAACCACGAACAGTCCACACTCAGACGAACCTTCATGGGTTTGCCGTCACTCAGGGATTTTCCGTTCAACTCTTCCATGGCCCGGCATGCCTGTGACGACTTGCCGTACTTCACATACGCCACCCCTTTGGCCTCTTTGGTAAACTTGTCTTTCACAGACAATATGTCCTGGATTTCACCGAATTTATCAAACATCTCTCTCAATTCCCTTTCCGTCGTCGACCGACTGACAACGAGGAACAGGCGACTGTTGGGAGGTTCGTGCAGGTTCACGTAACCGCGGTAACCACTATGCATTTCTCTATCCCTGTCTTTATCATTCTCTCGATCTCTTTCACCGGGAGACGCCATTTTGCGGCCTTTTCCTTCAGCTCGTTGACGCCAACACGGACCGATCACTTCGGCGACGAACTATTCCCGCGATCGACGTCTCGACACGTACCAGACGTCGCGTGTTGATTTGTCAAAAGACGACGATTGTTTGCGATAAACCTACTGACAGGTATTCACCGGACACAGACACACCGACCGCGCTTTTCTGTTGGTAATTGGGGAATGCGGGGGAATTGCGGGGGGGGTGGGGGGTGCGACTTTAAAAATATGGAGAAAAAAAATCTCTTTTTTTCCAAACGAAAGATTTAGTTTCAAAAATTATGAAAATGGAATTAAACCCAATAAAAAAAATCATGTGAATCATTCGAAGTAGTGTTATTACACTGTGTGGTGATTCCCCCACATCACAGGTCGATTACGTGTTACTACAACGAATTACACCGTCAGGGATTACAGCAACCGTATGATTTGTTACAAGGAAATCTAACGCATGTGGAGGCCATTCAGCCCATCGTGCCTGCGCGAACACCGCACCAACCCATGTACACAAGATCCAAGGAAGAAAATACCAAAAAACCTTTTTGATGAATGAAATAAATTTGTTTATGGGTTTTTTTTTTTAAATAGTTTTTGTACTTTTTTTTTTCTTCTTCTCGGGGAGGGGGCATGGGTTTGTTTAAAAACACACATCAACCACACAAACCCCCTTGACAAGACCCCCAACAACAGCACTCCGAACACAATCACCCATCAATACTCAAACTACCGAAAAATCATACAAAATGTCATATTAAATTACATCTGCCAATCTTTTTTCCCAATCTGTACAAGTATCAATACTTTCCTGCATCTCATCACCATCCCCTCTGCTATCCACCTCACCTCCAAGCTTTGTGTCATCTGCAAATTTGGAAATCTTACTCTTCACCCCGTTATACAAATCGATGTAAATAATGAATAGTAATGGTCCGAGTACTGATCCTTGAGATATCCCGCTACTTACATCCTCCCACTTACAGCCACTCTTTGCTTCCTATCACTAAGCCAGTTTGCAATCCAATTAACTACCTGACCATCCACTCCACAAGCCCTCACTTTGGCTAACAACCTCCGATGTGGTACCTTAACAAATTCCTTCTTAAAGTCGAGATATACTATGTCCACTACCTTTCCCTCATCATCCAATCAGACACTGCTTCAAAAAACTCTAAAAGATTTGTTAAACTGGAACTACCTTTGGTAAACCCAAGCTGACTACCTTTAATTAGTTTGTATTTGTAAAAATGGTTCCTCATTTGGTGCTTAATTAATGTCTCTAACAACCTTCCCCACAACTGAAGTCAAACCAACAGGTCTATAGTTTCTCAATTCTTCTCTGGATCCTTTATTAAATAATGGTGTTACATTTGCTACTCTCCAATCCTCCAGTACCTGTCCTGACTCCAGTGAGCTGTTGAAAATATCTGTTAACATCTCGTTTACCTGCTCAGCCACCTCTCTCAACACTATCGGTGGTATATTATCTGGACCTGGAGCCTTATCTACTCTTAGATTACCGAGCTGTTCCTTTACTTCCTCCACTCTGGTTCTTCTGTAAAAAGCCCTTCCTCATCTCCTCGATAGATACTCTCAGCTATTGGCAATTCTCCTGACTGTTCTTGTGTAAAAGTTGAAGAAAAATACCTGTTTAATAAGCCTGCCATCTCACCTTCATCACTAACCACTCTCCCGGTGTTATTCCTCAATGGGCCCACACTGGTCCTAACCTGTTCTTTTCCCCTGATATACTTAAAGAAAGCCTTGCTATTGGGGTATTGTTTTTCTTCTGTTTATTTCTATTTTAGCCGTGTCTTGTGAAGCAAGACGTGGCTCTTGGAGAGCTCCACGCAGGAGAGCTCCACGCAGGAGAGCTCCACATAGGACAGCTCCACGCAGGAGAGCTCCACGCAGGAGAGCTCCACGCAGGAGAGCTCCACGCAGGAGAGCTCCACGTAGGACAGCTCCACGTAGGACAGCTCCACGCAGGAGAGCTCCACGTAGGACAGCTCCACGCAGGAGAGCTCCACGCAGGAGAGCTCCACGTAGGACAGCTCCACGCAGGAGAGCTCCACGCAGGAGAGCTCCACGTAGGACAGCTCCACGCAGGAGAGCTCCACGCAGGAGAGCTCCACGCAGGAGAGCTCCACGCAGGAGAGCTCCACGTAGGAGAGCTCCACGCAGGAGAGCTCCACACAGGAGAGCTCCACGTAGGACAGCTCCACGCAGGAGAGCTCCACGCAGGAGAGCTCCACGTAGGAGAGCTCCACGCAGGAGAGCTCCACGCAGGAGAGCTCCACGTAGGAGAGCTCCACGCAGGAGAGCTCCACGCAGGAGAGCTCCACGCAGGAGAGCTCCACGCAGGAGAGCTCCACGCAGGAGAGCTCCACGCAGGAGAGCTCCACGCAGGAGAGCTCCAGGCAGGAGAGCTCCACGCAGGAGAGCTCCACGCAGGAGAGCTCCACGCAGGAGAGCTCCACGCAGGAGAGCTCCACGCAGGAGAGCTCCACGCAGGAGAGCTCCACGTAGGAGAGCTCCACGCAGGAGAGCTCCACGTAGGAGAGCTCCACGCAGGAGAGCTCCACGCAGGAGAGCTCCACGCAGGAGAGCTCCACGCAGGAGAGCTCCACGTAGGAGAGCTCCACGCAGGAGAGCTCCACGCAGGAGAGCTCCACGCAGGAGAGCTCCACGCAGGAGAGCTCCACGCAGGAGAGCTCCACGCAGGAGAGCTCCACGCAGGAGAGCTCCACGCAGGAGAGCTCCACGCAGGACAGCTCCACGCAGGAGAGCTCCACGCAGGAGAGCTCCACGCAGGAGAGCTCCACGCAGGACAGCTCCACGCAGGAGAGCTCCACGCAGGAGAGCTCCACGCAGGAGAGCTCCACGCAGGAGAGCTCCACGCAGGAGAGCTCCACGTAGGAGAGCTCCACGCAGGAGAGCTCCACGTAGGAGAGCTCCACGCTGGAGAGCTCCACGTAGGAGAGCTCCACGTAGGAGAGCTCCACGCAGGAGAGCTCCACGCAGGAGAGCTCCACGTAGGAGAGCTCCACGCAGGAGAGCTCCACGCAGGAGAGCTCCACGCAGGAGAGCTCCACGTAGGAGAGCTCCACGCAGGAGAGCTCCACGTAGGAGAGCTCCACGCAGGAGAGCTCCACGCAGGAGAGCTCCACGCAGGAGAGCTCCACGCAGGAGAGCTCCACGCAGGAGAGCTCCACGTAGCAGAGCTCCACGTTCTTGTTGTTGTTGTTGTTGTTGTTAAGACAAAACCTTTAGGACTCTACTCTTTTATATACAGGATCCGGATCTCCTTAAATACTAAACACCTGTTGAGGTCGTGGAGAGATTCACTTACCTTGGCAGTGATATTCATGTCTCTGCTGGCTGCGAGTCAGAGGTCAATAGATGTCTGGGTCGGGCCTGGGGAGTCATGGATTCACTGGATCATGGGGTGTGGCGCTGCCGGTACCTGTGCGGGAGGACGAAAGTCCGAGTCTTCAGGTCCTTGGTACTTCCAGTCTTGCTCTATGGGTGCGAGACTTGGACTCTGACCAAGGATCTGAGACGGAGACTTAATTCCTTTGGTAGCAGGTCTCTTCGGAGAATCCTTGGCTATCGCTGGTCGGATTTTGTGTCTAACAAGCGGTTGCTGAGAGAGACTCGGATGAGATTTATTACCTGCATAGTCCGTGAGCGTCAGTTGCGGCTGTATGGACATGTGGCTCGTTTTCCTGACGCTGATCCTGCTCACCAGATTCTCTCAGTGAGGGAGTCTCATGAGTGGAGGAGGCCAGTGGGCCGACCACGTGCCTCATGGTTGCAGCAGGTTGACCATCATCTCAAGGAGATGGGGATGGGCCTGGCATCTGCCTGGGGGATGGCCAGACGGAGGCCCCTGGAGTACCGGCGGAAAGTGGACGCAGCGACGCGCTGTTCTGGCACATGCTCCCATACCTGACCTACCTGACCTGTACACATCCACGCATTGAGGGTGCCTTTTGAGAGGGTCTATAATGAACTTTTAAATATATTCGGACATTTGCTTTAAAGTTTCGAAAAGTTCACGTTACTATTCAAAGATTATTCCATTTAATGTATTGTAATTTCGTAAATACACTATTTTCTCGTCATGAACGACGATCGTCCAGGACGGGTCTCGCTATTGGCTCCATCAAGGCACGTGACGAAATATCGGAAGTTGTTGTTGCTTCTTCTTCTTCTTGTTCTTCTTCTTCTGGTGGAGACAAACCCTTTTGGACGTGGCTCTTGGACACATTTGTCCTTGTTATTATTAGGGTACCCAGTCAAATAGACTGGGTAACCTATTGTTTTTCTTCTGTTTATTTCTTATTTATTATTTTTCCGCCGGCAATTTGCAGGTTATTTCGCTTTAAAAATCATTTTCTCAGGAACGGTAAGTCCGATCCACACGAAATTTTCATCATAGTATGTATCTTTTTTTGATAGCATACTTAATTGATAATTATGACGTCATAGGTCACGTGGTACGGGCGCCATCTTGAAAAAACCGATAAACTTTGGACCTCTGTATCTCTGAAACCGTGCAATGGAAAAAAATTTCGCTTCATACATTTTAATGAACTCCTCATGGGGAACACGGGTGATTTTTTTATGACGTCATCAGTGAAGCGGTATCCCGGTGAAAATTCGTCAAGTAGAACGCTGCATAGGAAAAATCTGAAATTTCTTGAGCATCATCTACACAATTCACCGCAGAAAAAATATTATGACGTCATAGGTGATTTGGTTCGGCAGCCATCTTGTTTTGAAAAAATCAAAAAAAAAATCTTCTCCAGAACGGCTGGACAGATTGAGGCGAAACTTCACACACACATTCCCGATGACGTCCTTTTTCAAGTTTGTTAATTTCTTATTGATCGGTCACATGGTTTGGCAGCCATATTGAATTAACCATGAAATCTTCAAACATCTTCTCCAGAACGGCTGATCAGATCAAGGTGAAACTTCACACACATATTGCTGAAGCATAAGGAATGTAAGTTTGTTCATGAATAATTGATAGGTCACATGATTTGGCAGTCATGTTGGATTTAAGAAAAATATTAAATAATGTTTTCTCTGGAACTGCTTCATCTATCGAAGCAAAAATTTGCAACTATCATCTTCCATCATGTCTGCATACATAGTAAAATTATGACATCACAAGTCACATGGTTTGGTGGCCATCTTGGATAGAAAAACGCACCTTATCCGATTAACACGAAACTTCACACCCATATTCCACTACAGGATTGGAGGCAGAATGTAAATTTTGATGTTATAGATCACATGGTTCGTCAGCCATCTTGGATTGAAAATTAATAAATTTTAAAAATCTTCTTCCCCAGAACGGCTGGACAGATTGAAGAAAAATTTCACACACACTTTCCCCAAGACATCCTTTCACAAGTTTGTTAATTTCTAATTGATAGGTCATATGGTTTGGCAGCCATATTGAATTTACCCGAAAAACTTCAAACATCTTTTTCTCTAGAACGGCTGGTCAGATCAAGGGGAAACTTCACAAATGTATTGCATAAGAGTAGAGAATATATGTTTGTTAATTTCTCATTGATCGGTCACATGGTTTGGCAACCATGTTGGATTCAAGAATTATATTAAATAATGTTTTCTCTGGAACCACATAACCGATCGAAGCGAAACTTGGCCACTATAATCTACCCCCATGCCTGCATATACATTAAAAATTATGAAATCACATGTCAGACCATGGTTTGGCAGCCGTCTTGGATAGAAAAAGGCACCTTGTCCGATAAACACGAAACTTCACAAACGTGTTCCACTATACGATTGAAAGCAGAATATAAACTTATGATGTCATCGATCACATGGTTCATCAGCCATCTTGGATTGAAAATTAATAAATTTTGAAAATCTTCTTCTCCAGAATGCTGGACAGATTGAGGCAACATTTCACACACACACTTTCCCCAAGACATTCTTTCACAAGTTTGTTAATTTCTAATTGATAGGTCACATGGTTTGGCGGCCATATTGAATTTACCATAAAAACTTCAAACATCTTCTTCTCCAGAACGGCTGGTCAGATCAAGGGGAAAGTTCACAAACGTATTGCCCATGAGTAGTGAATATAAGTTTGTTAATTTCTTTTTGATCGGTCACATGGTTTGGCAGCCATGTTGGATTCAAGAACAATATTAAATATTGTTTTCTCTGGAACCACTTATCCTATTGATGCGAAACTTTGCGACTATCATTTAAGTCACGTTTTATCAAAGGCGGTCATCACTGCCTGGTCATCACTGCCAGCAGTTATAAAGTGGCAGTTCTAGTTATTATTATTCTTTGTAATGCCTCTGCTGATGAAGTCGCTGGAAGCATTATGTTTGCAGGTTGTACATCTGTCCGTGCAAATTTTCTGTTTTCTCTGTAACCGCTTATCCGATTGACACAGATTTCACCATCGTTGTGACTACTTGTGTAGAATGTTTTACTGATGATTATGATGTCATAGGTCAAGTGGTGTGACAATCATGTTGGAAAAAACAGAAAAAATTTTGACCTCGTGTCTCCAAAACTGTTCCATGGAAAAAAATTGAAACTTCACACGTCAAACCCTCCTGATGTGTACCTGGCGCCTTAGAGGGTTTGAGATTTGTATAATCATTGGAATTGTCTGTGTTTTCCCCACGCCCGATCCCACACCATCCCGTTGAATCACCCCGGATCCCTCTTCTTGCCGAGTCTTGTTATTTCTGGTTAGAGGAATAAACGTTATCAACTCAGTGAAAAGCGACTCGTGCCACCTTCCTCGTCCTATTTGCGGTAGAGCGATTAGAACCGCCATCTTTGGGTGATAGAAATAAACCGCCTCCATCGTTTCAGCTCATTCTACGTTGGCGGGACTGTTCAAGTCCCTGTCTTTCCCCTTGATCACACGGCGGGACGAGTGTGTTTTTTTTGTTGTCGTTTTTTTGTATGATGTCATAGGTGGCGTTATAATTGCATAGGTCAGGTCAGGTATGGGAGCATGTGCCAGAACAGCACGTCGCTGTGTCCACTTTCCGCCGGTACTCCAGGGGCCTCCGTCTGGCCATCCCCCAGGCAGATACCAGGCCCATCCCCATCTCCTTGAGATGATGGTCAACCTGTTGCAACCATGAGGCACGTGGTCGACCCACTGGCCTCCTCCACTCATGAGACTCCCTCGCTGAGAGAATCTGGTGAGCAGGATCAGAGTCAGGAAAACGAGCCACATGTCCATACAGCCGCAACTGACGCTCACGGACTATGCAGGTAACAAATCTCATCCGAGTCTCTCTCAGCAACCGCTCGTTGAACACAAAATCCGACCAGCGATAGCCTAGGATTCTCCGAAGAGACCTGGTACCAAAGGAATTAAGTCTCCGTCTCAGATCCTTGGTCAGAGTCCAAGTCTCGCACCCATAGAGCAAGACTGGAAGTACCAAGGACCTGAAGACTCGGACTTTCGTCCTCCCGCACAGGTACCGGCAGCGCCACACCCCATGATCCAGTGAATCCATGACTCCCCAGGCCCGACCCAGACGTCTATTGACCTCTGACTCGCAGCCAGCAGAGACATGAATATCACTGCCAAGGTAAGTGAATCTCTCCACGACCTCAACATCCTCACCACAAACAGACACAGACAGGACAGCAGCATCCAAGATGTCACCGAAAGCCTGGATCTTAGTTTTGACCCAAGAAACCCGTAATCCCAACGGCTCCAACTCCTCATTCAGCACCTCGAGGGCCCCCAAGAGGATGTCTAAAGTCTCCGCAAAGATGACTGCATCATCTGCAAAGTCAAGGTCCGAGATCTTGACATTCCCAAATGACGCACCGCAACTTGATCTCTCCGACATCCTCCCTAGAATCCAGGCCATACAAGTGCTGAAAAGTGTGGGGGCAAGTACACATCCCTGACGAACTCCAGTAACAACTGGAAATAAGTCAGAGATGGTACCACCACACTTCACAGCACTCTCAGTACCAGAGTAGAGTTCAGACATCAGATCGATCAGTTTTGGTGGCACCCCACGAAGACCAAGAATCCTCCAGAGGACATCCCGATTCACTGAATCGAACGCTTTACAGAGATCAACATAGGCTGCAAGCAGCCCCTGCCGAAACTCTCGTCTGCGTTCGGTGAGGACACGAAGTGCAAGGATACGGTCAATCGTTGACCTCTTTGGTGTAAAGCCTGACTGCTCTGGACGCTGGTGCTCAAGCAGATGGTGGCGAACCCTATCGAGAATTATCCGAGCAAAGGCCTTGCCCGGCACTGAGAGCAGCGTCACCCCTCGGTAGTTGTTGCAGTCTTGGCGATCACCCTTCCCTTTCCAGAGAGGGACAACAAGGCCCCTCTTCCAGTCAGTTGGGATGATGCCTGTGTTCCAGGCAGAGCATAAAACTGCATGCAACGACACGAGTGCAGCATTTCCACCAGCCTTGAGAAGTTCGGCATGGATGCCACAGATCCCTGGAGCTTTGCCCCGTTTCAACTGGTTCACCGCAGCCCGTGTTTCCACAAGCGTAGGTGGACCACAGTTGATTCGAGGGTTAGCAACAGGGATTGTAACACCCTTGACGTCCAACTCGACAGTTGGGGGATTAGCCTGGTACAACCGCTCAAAGTAACCAGCCCAGCGGGCCTTCACTTCAGACTCCTCTGTCAAGAGCCTACCACTCTCTGCTCGAACTGCAGTGCTCCGAGGGATGGGCTTGGATGAACGTAATGCGCGAATTCCCCTGTAAGCGGGACGAGAATCACCTGTCCACAGGTGATGCTCTACCCCCCTCACAGATTCCTCGCACATAGGCCTCCTTGTCCACCCTCAGTGCACGTTCAGTTTTACGCCTCAGCTCCCTGAACAGCTCAGCTCTGCCATTCAGCCTGGCCCTGTGACTCTGGTCAATGGTATCCAGTGTCCCTTGAGAGACAAAATTCTTCTTTGCCCTGCGGTGAGCTCCAAGGCATCCACCGGCAACATCAAGGACGGTGGTCTTGAAGGCGCTCCACAACTCTTCAGGACCCCCCAAAGCACCCAGACCCCCCAAGTGTCCACTCAGCCTGTTCGCAAACTCCTCAGCTACTCTCTCATCCCTGAGCTTGGCAACATCCAGCCTCGGCTGGGATAGTACCATTCTCCAGGATTTAAGGTGCAGCTTTAGAGTTGCTACAACAAGCCTGTGGTCAGTATTGAGGAACTGAGCACTCCAGTAGACCCTGCAGTTCTGGATCATCCTCCAACGACCGTTAATGAGGACATGGTCAATCTCCTTTGCCACACCGCCAGCGTTGGAATACCAAGTCCAGCGATGAGCTTGTGGGTGCTGAAACCATGAACCAGCCACCCTAAGTCCATGACTTCTTGCAAAGTCAAGGAACTTAGTGCCATTCTGGTTCATAGTTCCTGACCCATGGGGACCAACACACACCTCATAACCGTCCCTATCAGTTACAGTCGATGCATTGAAATCCCCCAAGACTAGAAGTGTATCTCGTCTGGGGCACTGATCAACCACAGACTCGAGTGTGGCGTAGAATGCATCCTTCACGGTGAGATCACTCGCCTCAGTCGGAGCATAAACAGAGACCAGGGAAATGACACCTAAGGAGTGACGAATCCTTAATCTCATAATACGCTCGTTGACCGGTGTTACCTCAATTATCATTGGGGTCAGCTTATTCGACACAGCTACAGCAACTCCTTGGGTATGGTAACCATCAGAGCGACCAGACCAATAGTAGGTGTAACCACCCACCATTATCTCGCCGCAATCCGGTCTCCGAACCTCAGAGAGAGCTGCAATCCCGATGTCCAAACGCTTGAGCTCAGATGATAACAGAGACAGGTGATCATCCTCTCTTAGGGATAGGACATTCCAGGCACCCACCCGAAGGGACCGCCTCAGGTTAACCCAAGGAGACCGCCGTCTGGTGGACGACACCTCAGCACCACTCCGACACACTCTCCCGCAATCTGACGCAGGGATGTTACCCCGTGGTTTCCCTCCTATCAAAGATTGGGGGTCCCGAAGGCTTTGCCCCAATCCCGTCATCCGGTGAGCTGCCCTGCGAAGGGAAGCTGCACAGGAGGTACTCCCACGGAGTGGGTTTTCAGATTTTTTTGCGTTTTTGCGTTTTGCGGAATGAAGGGTTTTACGGTGGCCGGAGTGCAAATCCTGCCACCAACCTCCTAATAAGAAGTGACCCAACTGCAGGAGGACGTCCGCAGACACAGTTGGGCACTAGATATGGATGGCCATTGGCTCACAAGGAGCTCCTCCGCCCTTTGACAGGTTTTGTTTTTAATCCTGCTGGGTGTCCATATCCAAACACCCTCCTCACCAGAAAACCTGGTGGGGGAGACGGTTTAGTCGCCAACAACCCGACCATGGAACAGGTTAATACAGGTTTACATGGTACCTGTAGCAGGTCACAGATCGAACCTGACCTGACAGCATAATTGCATACATTGAACACTTTATCCGGGGTCATCGAGGGCAAAATTGTATGCTTGGGGGAGGGGGAAATTGATGATGTCAAGTCACATTCAGCAGCGCTTTAAAATTATTTATTTATTTAAAACAAAGCCTTCAAAAATCATCTCCAAAACGGCTGAACCAATTGAGGCGAAACTTTACAGGTATGATCGCCTATCCATGAGGAAAAAAAAATTGTCCACATATGATGTGAAAGGTCACATTAGTTGGCAGCTCTGATTTTTTTTTAAATAAACCTTTAAAAACCTTCTCCAGCACGGCTTGACAGATCAAGGGGACATTCACCCACGTTCCCCAAACCTTGGGGATACCAAGTTGTTAATCTATCTATCTATAATTCCGGCAATCTCTATGTGTGTGTCTGTCTGTCTGTCTGTCTGTCTGTATGTGTGTGTGTGTGTGTGTGTGTGTGTGTGTGTGTGTGTGTGTGTGTGTCTGTGACCACTGTTTCTCGACGACCACTGGTCCGATCTGATTGAAACTTGCCAGGAATATTGCTGGGGACCTGAGGATGTGCCCTTTCAAGGTTTGATATTAATCGGACAAGCGGTTCCCAAGTTACGGCCATTTATTTTTCAACCAATGACAGGACACGGTGCTATAACATCACTATTGACATCACAATTCTTCTTTTTCTTTTTTTTTTGCACGATTGATGTCACAATTCTTCTTCTTCTTCGTTTGATATGACGTCACAATTGACACTGGGGACCTGAGTATGTGCCTTTTCAAGGTTTGATATTGTGACGTCCACGGGACTTGAACAGTCCCGCCAACATAGAATGAGCCGAAACGATGGAGGCGGTTTATTTCTATAACCCAAAGATGGCAGTTCTAATCGCTCTACCGCAAACGGGACGAGGAAGGTGGCACGAGTCGCTTTTCACTGAGTTGATAACGTTTATTCCTCTAACCAGAAATAACAAGACTCGGCAAGAAGAGGGATCCGGGGCGATTCGACGGAATGGTGTGGGATCGGGCGTGGGGAAAACACAGACAATTCCAATGAATATACAAATCTCAAACCCTCTAAGGCGCCAGGTACACACACACACACACACACACACACACACACACACACACACACACACACACACACACACACACACACACACACACACACACACACACACACACACACACACAAAACGTAGCTATTCCTGGTGGTAAGGCTGGACCGTGGTGTGGACGCAACAGTCCCTGGATTGGCGTCGGACGAGCTGGCGTTGCGCTCGTCAGGGGCAGGAGACACCGTGGTGCTGTCGACCTCCTGGTCCAGGCCCAAGTCCGCTCACAGCCGCCAGGGAACCAGTTCTGGCGCCAAGTTGCGAGCAGGAGAGGGAGGCAGGTCCGCCCGCGGTTCGACCCCGTACTCCGAGCCAGCAGAACCCCAGAGCCAACCAAGGTGAGGCACGAGGCTCAGCAAGGCTACAAGACACGATCAACCAGGGCCGAATCAGCGCAACAACAAGCACGCTCCCAGCGCAACAACAAGTACGCTCCCAGCACAACAACCTCCACCCCAAAAAACGGTCTTTCTGTCCCGATCTTCTTCCTCTTCCTTTTCGACCCCGAACAGAACCTTTTTATCCTCCCGTCCTCGTCACTTCCAATCGAGCCATTTATTGGCCCTCCGCCGTCGCCTTCTGCCAATCGTGATCACGGGGCGGAGCCATCCGCAGCACTGTCCTGTGACGTTACGGCAAGCCTCCAGAGAATACTAAAAGGGGTTTACGCAGACACACTTACCCTATCCCGTGTCCCTATCTAATTACGTGACAATTATCATTTCCCCCTTGAAGAAATGGACATTTACTAGACAACTTATCACCACTGAATTGCTACTTATTACATCGAGATCCTGGTACACTCGAACAGCATGGCATACCTAATTAAACATCCTAATTACCCTTTGAATGCATACCCCCCCCTCAAACGTAACACTGCACCCTCCTCTGGTACCGCAGCTCCTGCAAGGTATATCACAGGCGCTACCGTACCAGCCTTAACACTTACTGACTCACACCTATTTAACCTAACGAAATAAAGTAGGAGGGGCAATGGGCAGCGAGTCGCAGCTAACTTACCTATCCTGCTTAATGTACTACCCCCTTATGGCCTTATCCTCGCCTAAACAATCAATTCATTTTTTTTATTTTTTTTATTTTATCACATGAGAGCACTGAGTGAAGTTTCACTCCATCCTCTGGATCATCGCTCTTGCCCAACACTCTTCCAGTGATCTGGGGAGGGGAAACAAAAGGTTCCACAAAAACACAACACTTATACTTTACATTCCTACTCTAAGCCTTAACGACACTATTCACAGGATATTTACACTTGACCGCCTCCCCCAGTGGATGCTAATAGACCCAGCGTTACCTGGGGAGCCAATTTTCAAATTTGCTTGCCCCAAAAATATGCGGACATCATGCCCTTGCTGCACATGTCAAGTTGTGCGGAATCGAGTGGGACTCACACATCTTCACAACACTCACACCATGGTCATCATCACATTTCTAGGTCATGGTCCCCATTTTAATGATGCAGGCTGAATCCCGTCATGGCCGTGGGGTGGGTTACCACAAGATAATGGGGGCATCTCAGGTGCAAACATGCCCACAGGTAAGCTTTAGTCCAACCCGGACGTTTTTCCGCCCCGCTCCCTTTGATTCCCACCCCCCTGGTAGCCATCAGCTCTCATCCCGTACAACACACTGGAAGGGGTCTCACTGGCTCCTCTGGCCTTCCTGGGTCGCCAAGGTCCTACCCGCCTTGGTCGCCCAACCAGACCCTCTCCCAGTTGCCTCCAGACACTGTCACCGTTAGCCACCAGGGGTGAATCTCCTTGAAGGGGGTCGCAATTCCCGCTCACCGTGAGCTTCAGCAATCCCTGTGGACAAGCACATCATCCCCACCCATAAAACCCACATGACTCCCCCACCCCATCGGCCTTACATGTGACACCTGCATTTCTAACACTTCACCGACCATGACCTTCCCTATTACCACACCATGTCCAATAAAAATCAATGTGTGCACCATACATTTCACTTCTTAACTTGAAGCAACTCACACAGCACTTCTCCTCACCCGATCCACGCACCAGCCATTGGACAGCCACTCGTGCCCGCTTTGTTACCAATTACCCATTGTCTCTATTGTCACTCTAAAACCCAGCAGCACTTACAAACCCATGCCAATTTTTCCACAATTCACTTTTTTCACCAAAGGGGGGCACTTCGCCACAATCTCAGCAGCCGAGCATGGCCGTATATGCTCAGCCCAATCTAGTCTCCCCGACCCCCGACAGTGATCTCCGGACTCGACCTATGAAAGGGCATCTCGGATAGACCTGGCGGTTCAGCAGGAGGATTCACCCTCTCCGAGTCTAAAAGTCTATTGGAGGGTCCCTACATCGCCGGGTACCGGCAATATCGTTGCATGTGTCCTCTTCGCCCGCACCGGAAACAACTCCCCATAAAAGGCCCCCGTGAGTATCGGTGAAATGTCCCTTCCGGTTCCGGACCCCCTCGGCCATAATCGAATTGCTCTATTGGCTGGGCTGGACCCCGCCGCTTTGGCGCACTAACTACCGGATTACCCTTTATCAAACTTGACAGTTTCTGGCAAATTTCCTGAAACATTTGGGTAATGCCAATTTCTCCCAGCCCCTCTCCTTGATCCTGAATCTCCGCCTGTCGGACCGTCACCGATGGCCTCTCTGGCACCCGACCCGGCCGTCTCCACTAGGCCAGCCTGGCTGCGCACTCAGCCGCTCGGTGAATGGTGGGTGGATCCTGTAGCTCCACTAGCGCTCGGACCTCAGGGTCAGGAAGAGCAGCTAAAAATTTCTCTAGTGCCAGTCTGTCCCACGCCTCCACTGTTAGGTCCCGATACGCGATCCTGACTGATTGGTAAATGTCCTGTGCCAGCTCCTGCACTGTCTCGCCTGGCTTTAATCTGCGGTGCTGGAGCTGGGCCCGCACCAGATCACAGTTCGCTGCAAACCCAAACCGACGGCTCAACGCCTCGCAAATGTGGGAGCTGGTCAACATCCCCTCCGCGATCATGTTTAACACATCTGCGGCTGGTCCCCGCAACGTTGCCACCAAATTCCCTGTACGTTCCCGCTCATTCCACCTGTTTAGTCGGGAAATACACTCAAATTGTGTCAGAAAAGCTTCAAGGCTCCCTGACCCGTCAAATTTACCAGGGGGATCACTTTTACGGTGGCCCGCTTCTCAGTTTCTCCCTTGTCCGAATCCAGCCCAGGGATCAAACACCCTTGTGGCTGCGTATCCAATTTCGGAGCCCACTGTGGGCAAAGATGTTTTGTGGTGAGGGTCTCATGGGTCAATTTTGCCGCCTGTTCCAAACGTTGAATGGACCGATTCACCTCTTCCTGCAGGATTTTCTGGGCCTGCACAACCTCCTCCGAGGCTCCGTCGCGAGTTTGTAGCTGCTCCTCAACCAACCCGGACACTCTACTTACAAAAGACGGCTCTACCAGGCCTTTATCCAAGACTTCATCTTGGCTCATAATTTTATCTTGTTCGTCCAAACGAGCCTCCAATCCTTTTACCTCCTCCGCCAAATTCATCCCTTGCTTCCTCAGTTCTCCCCACTCTTCTACTTGCAGCTGCATACGAGCATCCACACAGGCACGATGACGTTCCAGGCTTTCATCCACTTTATCAACCCGAATGTTCGTTGCATCAATTTTATCTACCAATTTCTTCCGCATATTTTCCCCCTCCAATGTAATTTCTACCTTTGTTTCCTCCAATCTATCCTCGAATTTACTTTGTATTTCCCCCAATTGAACATCCACACACTCCTGCATCTCAGTTTTCATTTTCTCCATCTTTTTCCCCAATTCATCCCTCATTAAATCAATCCGTGCACCCAACTGTTCCCCCATTACCCCCAATTGATCTGTCATTTTTGCCCCTGTGCCGTCATTGCACTCATTACACGTTCCAACATTGTCCAGATGGTCATCGTGCCGGTTTCCCGTGCTGCCGGCCCCGTTACCGGCGATGAAGCACGGTCCACGCTCAGAATGGGGGAGGTTCCAACCCTACCCCCGTCTCTCCCTTCTTCCCCCGACTCGCTGCCAGACACGTGGCCTTCCTCCTCAAACATCTGCACATCCGCTATGGTGCAGAAGTCCCGTTTGCCGCCAATTAAATTTAATTTGAAAAATCCCGCCAAAATTTTCCCGCGCTTTTCTGTAGTAATTTTATATTCCGATTCGTGGCGAGATTTTAGTTCTTGTATATTCTCCCGATACCGAATATAATTTAGAGGGGTTCGAACATCCAACACCCTGACACCAATGTGACGTTCACGGGACTTGAACAGTCCCGCTAACGTAGAATGAGCCGAAACGATGGAGGCGGTTTATTTCTATAACCCAAAGATGGCGGTTCTAATCGCTCTACCGCAAACGGGACGAGGAAGGTGGCACGAGTCGCTTTTCACTGAGTTGATAACGTTTATTCCTCTAACCAGAAATAACAAGACTCGGCAAGAAGAGGGATCCGGGGCGATTCGACGGGATGGTGTGGGATCGAGCGTGGGGAAAACACAGACAATTCCAATGAATATACAGATCTCAAACCCTCAAAGGCGCCAGGTACACACACACACACACACACACACACACACACACACACACACACACACACACACACACACACACACACACACACACACACACACACACACACACACACACACACACAAAACGTAGCTATTTCTGGTGGTCAGGCTGGACCGCGGTGTGGACGCAACTGTCCCTGGATCGGCGTCGGACGAGCTGGCCTTGCTCTCGTCAGGGGGGCAGGAGAAACCGTGGTGCTGTTGACCTCCTGGTCCTGGCCCAAGTCCGCTCACAGCTACCAGGGAACCAGTTCTGGCGCCAAGTTGCGAGCAGGAGAGGGAGGCAGGTCCGCCCGCCGTTCGACCCCGTACTCCGAGCCAGCAGAACCCCAGAGCCAACCAAGGTGAGGCACGAGGCTCAGCAAGGCGACAAGACACGATCAAACCAGGGCCGAATCAGCGCAACAACAAGCACGCTCCCAACACAACAACCTCCACAGTAAAATCTTTTATTTGGAGAGAGTGAAGGTATAATACCACACAGTAAAATCGCTTATTTGGAGAGAGTGAAGGTATAATACCACACAGTAAAATCGCTTATTTGGAGAGAGTTAAGGTATAATACCACACAGTAAAATCGCTTATTTGGAGAGAGTTAAGGTATAATACCACACAGTAAAATCGCTTATTTGGAGATAGTTAAGGTATAATACCACACAGTAAAATCGCTTATTTGGAGAGAGTTAAGGTATAATACCACACAGTAAAATCGCTTATTTGGAGAGAGTTAAGGTATAATACCACACAGTAAAATCGCTTATTTGGAGAGAGTTAAGATATAATACCACACAGTAAAATCGCTTATTTGGAGATAGTTAAGGTATAATACCACACAGTAAAATCGCTTATTTGGAGATAGTGAAGGTATAATACCACACAGTAAAATCGCTTATTTAGAGATAGTTAAGGTATAATACCACACAGTAAAATCGCTTATTTGGAGATAGTTAAGGTATAATACCACACAGTAAAATCGCTTATTTGGAGATAGTTAAGATATAATACCACACAGTAAAATCGCTTATTTGGAGATAGTTAATGTATAATACCACACAGTAAAGTAACTTATTTGGAGATAGTTAAGGTAAAATACCACACAGTAAAATCACTTATTTGGAGATAGGGAAGGTATAATACCACACAGTAAAATCGCTTATTTGGAGAGAGTTAAGGTATAATACCACACAGTAAAATCGCTTATTTGGAGAGCGTTAAGATATAATACCACACAGTAAAATGACTTATTTGGACATAGTTAAGGTATAATACCACACAGTAAAATCGCTTATTTAGAGATAGTTAAGGTATAATACCACACAGTAAAATCGCTTATTTGGAGATAGTTAAGGTATAATACCACACAGTAAAATGACTTATTTGGAGATAGTTAAGGTATAATACCACACAGTAAAATCGCTTATTTAGAGATAGTTAAGGTATAATACCACACAGTAAAATCGCTTATTTGGAGATAGTTAAGGCATAATACCACACAGTAAAATCGCTTATTTGGAGAGAGTTAATGTATAATACCACACAGTAAAATCGCTTATTTGGAGATAGTGAAGGTATAATACCACACAGTAAAATCGCTTATTTGGAGATAGTGAAGGTATAATACCACACAGTAAAATCGCTTATTTAGAGATAGTTAAGGTATAATACCACACACTAAAATTGGTTATTTGGAGATAGTGAAGGTATAATACCACACAGTAAAATCGCTTATTTGGAGATAGTTAAGGTATAATACCACACAGTAAAATCGCTTATTTGGAGATAGTGAAGGTATAATACCACACAGTAAAATCGCTTATTTAGAGATAGTTAAGGTATAATACCACACAGTAAAATCGCTTATTTGGAGATAGTTAAGGTATAATACCACACAGTAAAATCGCTTATTTGGAGATAGTTAATGTATAATACCACACAGTAAAGTAACTTATTTGGAGATAGTTAAGGTAAAATACCACACAGTAAAATCACTTATTTGGAGATAGGGAAGGTATAATACCACACAGTAAAATCGCTTATTTGGAGATAGTTAATGTATAATACCACTCAGTAAAATCGCTTACTTGGAGATAGTTAATGTATAATACCACACAGTAAAATCGCTTATTTGAAGGTATTTATGGTTTAGTACCACACAGTAAAATCACTTATTTGGAGATAGTTGAGGTATAATACTACACAGTAAAATTGCTTATTTGGAGATAGTTAAGGTATAATACCACACAGTAAAGTAACTTATTTGGAGATAGTTAAGGTTTAGTACCACACAGTGACGTAACTTATTTGGAGATAGTTAAGGTGTAATACCACACAGCAAAATAACTTATTTGGAGATAGTCCAGGTTTAGTACCACACAGCAAAGTAACTTATTCGGAGATAGTTAAGGTATAATACCACAGAGTAAAGTAACTTATTTGGAGATAGTTAAGGTTTAGTACCACACAGCAAAGTAACTTATTTGGAGATAGTTAAGGTATAATACCACAGAGTAAAGTAACTTATTTGGAGATAGTTAAGGTTTAGTACCACACAGTAAAGTAACCTATTTGGAGATAGTTAAGGTATAATACCACACAGTAAAGTAACTTATTTGGAGATGGTTAAGGTATAATACCACACAGTAAAGTAACTTATTTGGAGATAGTTAAGTTATAATACCACACAGTAAAGTAACTTATTTGGAGATAGTTAAGGTATAATACCACACAGTAAAGTAACTTATTTGGAGATAGTTAAGGTATAATACCACACAGTAAAGTAACTTATTTGGCGATAGTTAAGGTATAATACCACACAGTAAAGTCCGAACAGCATGCACCAAGGATTCTCCGAAGAGACCTGGTACCAAAGGAATTAAGTCTCAGTCTCAGATCCTTGGTCAGAGTCCAAGTCTCACATCCGGAGAGCAAGACTGGAAGCACCAATGACCTGAAGACTTGGACTTTCGTCCTCCCGCACAGACACCGGCAGCACCACACCTCATGATCCAGTGAATCCATGACTCCACAGGCCCGACCCAGACGTCTGTTGACCTCTGACTCACAGCCAGCAGGCATGAATATCACTGCCAAGGTAAGTGAATCTCTCCATGACCTGAACATCCTCACCACAAACAATTACAGACAAGACAGCAGCATCCAAGATGTCATTGAAAGCCTAGATCTTAGTTTTGACCCAGGAAACCCATAATCCCAGTGGCTCTGACTCCTCATTCAGCACCTTGAGGACCCCAAAAAGGATATCCAGTCTCCACAAACATGACTGCATCATCTGCAAAATCAAGGTCAGATATCTTCACATACTCAAACAATACACTGTTTGGTGTCGTACCACACAGGAAAATCCTTCATTTGGAGCTCGTTAAGGTATAGCACAACATGGTAAAAATCCATTATTACTCTTTGTGTCGAATCAATGGGGAACCATTCCCAAACCTTCACGGAAAAATTGGGGAGAAGGTTTTCAAAAGGGTGGTGGCAAGTTCTAGTATTGGACAAGAAAGTCGAGACTGTTCGCCGCCCAATGACACACACCAAAGAAATAATAAATGTGTTGCCTGCATGGGGAAAAACAAGTGAATGGACCCAAGGTGTATCCCTGTACAGTCCATCTCCAAAACAATTACATCACACGTTTGGCACTATGGCTGACCTCATGCAGCATCGGTCTCCCGTTTGATTGTTTATTTTATTGGGTAAAAGAGGACGTCGTTGGAAACACCTGTTCCGGGTCCCACTCACTGTGTTTCTTCTCACTTCATAACACTCACATTCCAGGTGTTTCTCGTCCCGTCGAGCCCAAGCCAGTTTACTTTATTACAGGATTTGATGAGCATTTCAAGATGAAAAACATTTAAAAAACGTCATCTATCTATAATTCCAGCAATGTGTGTGTATGTGTGTGTGTGTGTGTGTGTCTGTGTGTGTGTGTGTGTGTGTGTCTGTGTGTGTGTGTGTGTGTGTGTGTGTGTGTCTGTCTGTATGTGTGTCTGTATCTCTGTATGCAACCTCAGTTTCTCGACGACTGCCAGTCCGATCGATTGAAACTTGCCAGGAATATTGCCGGGGCCCCGCGGATGTGCCTTTTCAGGGTTTGATATCAATCGGACGAGCGGTTCCCAAGTTACGGCTATTTATCTGTCGACCAATGACAAGACACGGTGCTATGATGTCACGAATGACGTCACAATTCATGTTTGTTTATTTACTTATTTATTTTTTGCACGACTGACAGTCCGATCTGATTGATACTTGCCAGGAATATTGCCGGGGCCCCGCGGATGTGCCTTTTCAAGGTTTGATGATATTAATCGGACGAGCAGTTCCCAAGTTACGGCTATTTATCTGTCGACCAATGACAGGACACGGTGCTATGATGTCACGAATGACGTCACAATTCATGTTTGTTTATTTACGTATTTATTTTTTGCACGACTGACAGTCCGATCTGATTGATACTTGCCAGGAATATTGCTAGGGACCCGCGGATGTGCCTTTTCAAGGTTTGATGATATTAATCGGACGAGCAGTTCCCAAGTTACGGTCATTTATCTGTCGACCAATGACAAGACACGGTGCTTTGACGTCACGAATGACGTCACAATTAATGTTTGTTTAATTATTATTATCATTATTTTTTTTGTGAATACATTTCCAGAGAGAGGGGTGAGAGAGGAGGGGGAAGAGAAGAGGGGAAAAGAGGGGGGAGAGAGGAGGAAGAGAGAGAGGTGGGCAAGAGAGGGAGGGTGAGAGAGAGGGGGCGTCATAATTCTAGAGAGGGATAGAGAGGAGGGGCGAGAGAGGGGTGAGTGGGGGCAAGAGAGAGGGGCGAGAGAGGAGGGGGAGAGAGGAGGGGCGAGACTAGGGGGAGCGAGGGGGCGAGAGAGAGAGAGAGAGAGGGGCGTCACAATTCTTCTTCGTTTGATATGACGTCACAATTGACGCTGGGGACCTGAGTATGTTTCCCAGGTGTTTCCCAAGTTATGGCCATTTATGATACGGTTGGTCTGATCGAATTGAAAAAATGCCCCAATCCAGTCGTCGTTTATGAGAGCGAAGGAACGAAGCTGCACATACTGGCACGCCTCACCCACGAGAGAGGGTATTGGAACGAGAGAGGGGGAAAGAGGAGGGGGCGAGAGATGGGGGGGTGAGGTGAAAAAATGCCCCAATCCAGTCGTCATTTACGCACCTATGGGCCCGCCCCTACGGGACCGTGTCCTGAGATAAAATCCATCCTCTGTCTGTCTGTATAGTCACGTTTTTTGCAAAGACCGCTGGACCGACAACCACCACATTTGGCACACAGACCAAATCTGACCCGGGGATTGTCCTAAGCGTATTTTATCCACCATCTCAGCCTTTAAAGACCCCGAAGACCCTTTTAGACCTTGAAGATGCTTGAGATCCCAAAGACCCAGAAGACTCTTAAGACCTCAAAAACCTGTAAGACCCCTTTCACCTTTCAGACAGATTAAAGAGCTTGGACCCTTGACCATTTAGAGCTTTAGACCACTTGGACCTTTTCAGACTGTTTTTACATGTTTGAAAATGTGGACCCTTTTGACCCCTTTGATGCTAACTACAATTGAAATGTACCCTTTAGAGTTTAGACCATCTAGAACCATTTAAACTCACACCACACAAACATCTATAGTCAGTCTTCTTACAAAACACAGACTATCCATTTTTCAGCAGGTAATGCACAAACTCGACCCACCCAACGAGTGAGTACTCTGCTATGTGTAATAATTAATTAGTCCGCAGGCCACTGGAAAAATTGCCAAGAATTATTTTTTCATTTTTTTTTTTTAGAAGTTATTATGTACACATATACTTTAATATACACCCTGTGGAAATTCCTTTGTGGGAGGAAGGGAAGGTGGGAGGAGGGTGTTGAAGGTGGGAGGCTGGGAAAGCTCACCTTCACTCATTCGTTCCTCTTTTTCCCCACCTGTGGAACCAACTTCCACATTCTCTTCAATTTCATTCTTCCCTCCAGGTCTTCAAACCGCTATTCATCACCATCTCGTATTATCCCCAAACCAAAGCCATGATCTTTTCCACCCTCGTTAACTTCCCACCACCCAATCAGTGTGACCACTCCTCATTTTCATAAATGCCAAGGTGAGGCAATGAAAAAAGCTAAGAATTCACAAGGTTTCGGAAAAGCGATGATAATAGAAAACCTATACGCCAAGGTGAACAACGAATAGCCAAGATCTTGTGAAAAAAGCCGAGGAGTGGTCACACTGCACCCAATCCATTCTCCTTCTGAAATTCCAGTTTTTCCTCCTGAGAGTTTTCTTCTTTATCCATCTTGTCCACCCCCATGCATCCTCTCCTGCACCCCCCCCCCCCCAATACCCATTGTGTGTCCAAGTCTCCATCTATCTTGGCCTTCTATTCTGCTGTTGGTGATTCCCCCCTCTCTGCTGTTCCTTTTGTGCATTTGTGTCCTGATCCTTTCAGTGTACTGGTACAAACTTGTGTATATATATATATATATATATATATATATATATATATATATATATATATATATATATATATATATATATATATATACAAAATAAATAAATATATTCATAAACAAAGAAATCCACTTTTAAAGTATTGATTACTATTCACAAAAGCAGCATTTTGACACACCTGGTTCTCTCTATTTGGACTTTAAGAGAATGAAGGTCTTATAACCATTTGGCGTTGCTTGCACACTCCGAAGGACTCACCTAATGGTGTATCCTCACAACACCTCTCTCAATAGGTCACCAAGGCCACGTCCACGACAACACAGCAATAACACTCCGCACTGGCCACAAGCTCCCCAATGGTCAAGTATGAACTACAGAGAGTGTATAGATGCGTTTTGCGAGCTTACGCACTCGTTTATGATTGCCTGCAATTCAGGAGTGACCATAGGGAGGAACTTGGATGATGGCACTGGACATTGAAAAGGGAATTCTCACTTTGCGGATTTTCTATGCAAATGACGAATTAACGTCGCAGCGTCGTTAGGATGCGTTGCCTGGGTTGCTGCTGGCGTCATTGGCGTGGGAACCATTGAGCATGAACTGCACTGGAACGTTTTAAGGGAAACCTGAACACTCGCTCATCCGTCACTGTTTTATGCCTCGCAAAAGACGATCAGGACGATGTGTACGTATACCGACGGCTGCCTGGTTCGACCTGTTCTCGTACCATCATTGTCAGGGCCGGATTTAGGTATGGGCAAGCTGGGCAGTTGCCCAGGGGCCTCCACAACCAGGGGGCCTCCACATATTTCATGAAAAAAAAATTGAAAGGAAAAATGTATTTGTGAATGCCTGAATGGTAGTTGGTAGTTAGTGGAACAGATATAAGATAGTCATCTATAACAGATATAAGATATTCATGTTATCTCATTCTTTATTTTATATAGAAGTTCAGATTCTTTGTTCTTGAAAAATTATCTACTTTATGGATGACTGTAAATATCTTGTCACCTTTTTAGTATTCTCAGGTAGGGTGGGCCTCCACTACTGAAGGCTGCCCAGGGCCACCACATGTCTAAATTAGGCCCTGATTTCATTGTTGTACAAAAGAGTCACAAACAGCGGCCAAGCGCAGTCAGAGACTCAGAGCACAAGATGCGTCGGTTCTGTTATACACCAGCACCAGGCATTAGCGATGTCATTGCATAATATTTGTTGTCATTGTAAAATGGCGGATGTCGTGAACCCCCTTTTCAGGGTCGCTCTTGACACGAGGAAGGAGTGTGGAGAAAGCATTTTCCTTTTGGACAGACTGACGTACATTGCCTTCAGAAAGTATTCACACCCCTCAACTTTTGTCACATTTTGTTGTGTTACAGCCTGAATTTAAAATGGATTAATTGTAAAAATAAAAATTGTCACCGATCTACACAAAACACCCCATGACAAAGACAAAGTGAAAACATGTTTTTCGAAATTGTCGATTGATTTTGCGGTTCCAGAGAAACTTTTTTTTTTGTTAAATGCAATATGGCTGCCAAACCATGTGACATCAATTATTCTTTAACAACATTGTACGCGCATGCCTTGGGGAACATTTATATGAAGTTTCCCCTAAAATTATCCAGTTGTCCTGGTGAAGATTTTGAAATGTTTTAGGGTAACTCCAATATGGCTGTCAAAACCATGTGACCTATGACATCACATGTGTGAACCTTTTGTTCTTCATGGATAGGCAGTCATATGTGCAAAGTTTCGCCTCGATCTGTTTCGCCATTTCAGAGAAGAAGATTGTTGAAGTTTTTTTTTAACCAATATGGCTGCCAAATAACGTGACCGATGACGTCATCATAAAATTATGGTGGACGATTTTATCTCGAGATGACCCTCAAATATTTTCATACTGATCGGATGTAGCGTACTACATATGCAATTAGGACATCAAAACAAAGGCACCTATGACGTCATAAAAACACTCATTCGCCATGAGGAGTACTTGCTACGTGCCAAGTTTCAAGTTTTTTCCTTGGTCCAGTTTCAGAGAAACAGAGGTCCAAAGTTTTTCAGTTTTCCCAACATGACTGCCACACCACGTAACCTATGACATCATAATTATCAACAAAACATTCTACATGAGTAGTCGCACCTATGGTGAAAATTTCTTCTCAATCTGACAAGTGGTTGCGGAGAAAAACACGAAAGTTCTGTGCCGGAAAAACAAATAAACAAACAAACAGACAGACAGACAAACAAGCCGGTAGGCGGCGATGGGTCGCCGAGCAGGACTGTTAGTATTGCGACAATCGTAGGTGTTGAGAAACGGTGTTTGTGTGATCATCCAATCACAATCGCAGTCGAAGATCTACTTATGAATGTGCAATATTGTGAAATAACATATGAAACACCTGGTCGCGAGGGGGCCTTCAATTTTCGCCAATTTTCGCACATACCCTGATTGTAGGGGGCGCTGCGGGTAAAGTATTCCATATATCACAAAAACCGGAATATATTTGATAGAGCATCACCGGTAGATCATTGGTGCCAAATTTCATAACCCCAGGTGGGATAATGGCTTTCGGAATTGATTTCGCGTGAACGGTACCGATTTTGAAGGTTTTTCGGTTGTTGCTAGGGAACCAAAGCGTCCCTAGCAACCATCACAATTTCCAAAGCACTGGGTCATAAGATGTACCTACCACCCGAGTTTGGTCAAAATCTGCCCACGTTTACTTCCAATTATGCTGATGACAAACGAACAAACAAACAGACAGAATTACTGACAATAAGGGTCACCTATTTTGGCGACCCAACAAAGAAACAAACGGACCCAAATGCAATACCCTCTCCTTTTAGCGAGGGTAACTAGATGGCATGGTGGTGCTGAAGTGTCGGCCACTAGACGGCGGTCTCCTTTGGTTAACCTGAGACAGTATTGCAACACTTTCTGAGGTTCAGAGACAAGATAGTGGTGAGATCGTGACGTATGGTTTACACCCACTACTGGTCTGGTCGCTCTCATGGTTACCATACCCAAGGAGTTGCTGTTGCTGTGTCCAATAAGCTGATTCCCATGATACTTGAGGTAATACTGGTCAATGAGTGTATTATGAGACTGTCGTGATTTAGCGGTTCCAGAGTTGTGAAGAAAGTCCATGTAGTACCATCTCGTTTACCCCCGTGTACCACGCCCCATCCTTCTTCCTTCTATAGATATCCTATTGTCTTTGTTCCCCACTATTTTGTGCTTCCCTATCCCACCCCTCTTGGCTCCTGCCTTGTTACATGTTTCTTTGTATTCGCTCTTACATGAGCCTCGATTTAGTATTAAAAAAAACCCCAAAAAGAAGCAAACAAACAATCTGTTTACAATAGCCCTCACAGCTACCACCCCCCACCCCCAAACATGATTAATAATAAATATCATCACCTAAAAGTCGATTTTAAACGAATCCTGTGCAATCACAAGCTTTCCCATTGCTGTTCAGAAGCATCTAAACTAGATCCGGTGTCTCCCTCAGGGAAGTCTACCTGGTACATCCGGCTCTCAGGTAAGTATCGCTGGCACAAGATTTGTGTATCTTCACGTCATGAAGATGTCCTATGTTGAAGACTTGGTACCCATCAATGTGTTGTTCATGACGCACGGCTTCGCCTTCCTAATTGCAGATGTACATTAAATAAATCACCAAGTCTGCCATTAGTCCAGGGCAGAATTTGGAATTTGTTCAGGATACCAGTGATAGCTCGTCTACTCTTGGCGAAGGACAGCGTGGGATCTTCAGCGTCCACCAACTAATGCTAGCAGATGGTGGGACACCCGGCTTAACGTCCATCCATGCGACGACATACACATTGATGAGTTTGTAGCTGGGCCAAGATTAGAACTCAGGCTAAACCTATGTTAACTGCAACACCTAGACAAATTCGAATAAATCAATAAACAAGCTTACGGAACGGACACTCAAGTGATGTGTTTCCTCTATGAACAACTTTACCAGGATGTTCTTGGTATGTCATAAAATCATCAATGATCTGTAGATGTTTTCGTCGTGATTTTTGTCTTTTTACAAGTTATACCAAACTGCCAACTTCAATAGGATGAAAGCACCACACATGAATGTACACAAGCTGGACTACAACCGACCTGGCACACAACCTACCTGGCTGCTCCTGGTATATAGGGACTCGAGACGTGTCTGTCCACAGCATTTCGGGTTGTCGGGAATCTCCAGTGTTGGCAGCTGTAAGATCTCAGCTCTTTCGGTGAGCTGAGAAAGTTATCCAACTCTTTGTTCGTCCAACATCTCGACCACCTTTCTCTCAGGTACTTTTCCCAGTATTTTCAACTGGTTTTAGGAGCTCTGTGAGCCATTTCAGGTAACAATCCTTATCTCACACACATGATATTGGTTAACATGCCCCAATGGCCACTGTTGCTAAGGGTTTCTGCTCATGCATGCAAAGCATTCTGGGGTGGATTGTGTCATTTTAAAAGTCCGTCTTCCCTCACACTTCATTGAACAGGGTATTGTGCTGCTATTTTATAACAGTAGTGTGACTTTCTGTCCAAAGATTCATAACACGATGCAGATATTATATTCCTAGGACATAAGAGGTGTAGCTTTGTGAGAATAAATGGATTTCCAATTCTTCTTCTTGGACCCACACTCTTGAACAGAACAAAGCATTGGAACTGCCAAAGTAGTTTTTCCTTGGCTATTTGGCACAGTCTTGGATGGGTCGCCACTCCGACCATTGATAGGAGCACAGCTGTGCCACTGATGCTGGACCCCTCTTCCAGTGCACCGGTACTCATTTCACCAACCTCAGAAGGATGACAGGGTGAGTCAACCCCACCTGGTGTTAATTCAGCAGCCAACGGGGCTCAAACTCAGGACCCGAGGATCCCAAGCCGACCACCCTAACCACGAAGCCAACACCAAGCTTGGATTTCCAATGAAGATGTTGTTGCGGTTCTCGGAACAGCATGCATGCAACAGATAGGTGTCCCAAGACAGTTATTCCATTATTATATGTGTAGATATCCCCTTCCTTTTGTTTAGCGGGACAACAAGGGAGTGCGTTGCGATGATGTAATAGCTAAGGTTGCTTCAATCATTTTTTCCTTCATTTCATCCCCACTCTTCTTCTTTTCTGATTATTCCTGAGGTAAACCAGCCACGTGTGCCTTCACTCTAAGGTGGGGCCTCGTGGAGGCCAGCGCGTGTGGCGCCATGGTGGGGAAACTGCAGCGCCGAGTCATGTAGTGTGCTAGTTGGTGCTGGACTGTTGACTCGAGCTTCCGGTGGTCTGGGGAGAATGGCCGATTGCATTAGAAAGGCATGCAAGTAAATACCTCTTAAGAGGCTGCACAAATGGTGTTTTTCACGGCACGGGATACACGGCCAGCAGAACGCCCACGCTGCACGAGACGCGTACGGTGGCCAATAAAGCCGACTCCACGCCATGTTGGGCAGGATACGAGTGAGAAGCGGCTTGATCCTTTTTAACCTCAATACCCGACACATATCGGTGTTCGCCCCACGCACACGCTAGTGGAATCATGTGAACGCGAGCACTGGCCACATGCGTAATGGCGTAACCGCGCGCACTGTATGGAATGTGCTCGAAAGCAGACACGTACGCCGCTCATGACACGTGCGTGTATTTATCCATGGCGATGTACCTTCGGTCGTCGCTGGCAGCGGTGGATTCTCCAGGGATGGTGAACGTCTTCTCGTCTCTGCGGCCAGCGAGGCTGCGATCGAGCCAGGGAATGTACAGTGCCGGCCACGTTGGCGCGTGCGGAATGATCGCTTTGATCGACGCTGGTCGAATGCCCAAGCGAGCATGTGGGATCCTCGACCGGTCGCCCGGGGGTTTTTGCGGGATGATTCGCGTGCCAATTTCGGAGTGGGCGATTCATCTCATCTGGGGGGTTCGGAGCGCAATATTGCCGCTGTTTGAGATAGCCTTTCCCGAAACGAAGTGAGGTGGTTTCTGGCCCAAGCTGGCGGGCCACGTGAGGGCTCGGGGTCAATCGGAGCGCCCAATTCGGGTGATGACGTTTGGATTTGGCATGGCCCCTCCCCCGAGCTGCGGGCCCTATAAAGGTCGGGGCAGTCCCTCTTGCCTGGTCGGTCTGTGTTTCCTGCTCCTCGTCTTCCCCTCCTCTTCTCCGCCATGACCCGTCTCCTGCTCCTCGACTCCTCCTCCTCATCTCTGCCCACACCACGTCGACCCCACCCTCCTACCTGATCCCGCCTACGACTCCACCCTTGCCCTCTGGACTCCGCCCCTTCTCCACTCAAGCTCCTCCTTCACGAACACAGTCTCCACACGTGCGGCTTAGGCCAGAGACAACGCGCCCACTGTCGGATACCGCACCCCGGAGCATCCCTCCTCCGAAACGTATTAGTGGCACATCGTGCTCTCGGGCGCACAGGTACCGAGATCATAGCCTTAACCCCCCCCTCCCTCGCTGGTTGCAAAACTCCCTCTTCATCGGGTTTCTGTATCTATGTGTATGTGTGTGTCCTGGCACCTGTCTGCCTAAGTAAGACTGCAGAAGATCCTTGTTATTATCCCCCGCCAACCAACGAAGTTGGCGGGGGATATAGAAATGGGTTCTGTCCGTCCGTCCATCCGTCCATCACATTTCGTTTCCAGAGCTTAACTACAAATCCCCTCAAGATATCTTTACGAAATTTCGTACACATATCAAGCAAGTGGTGAACTCGTGCCTTTTGATGTTTATAGATTAAAATTTTTTTTTTTTTTTACTATGGCGGGGGATATCGAAGACTTTGTCTTCAACGGATGCTAGTTATCCCCCGCCAACCAACGAAGTTGGCGGGGGATATAAAAATGGGTTCCACCCATCTGTCCATATGTATATCCGTCCGTCCGTCTGTCACATTTCCTTTCCAGAGCTTAACTACAAATCCCCTCAAGATATCTTTACGAAATTTGGTACACATATCAAGCAAGTGGTGAACTCGTGCCTTTTGATGTTTACTAATTAAACTCGAGGGGGAGCATTCGGTAGAGTGCAAAACCTCCGCCGCCAATACTGCTCGGTCACTCAAGTGAACCTGATATCCTATTCATTCAATTTGACGTCAACAGTGCTCACAGAGTTATCGTTTGCAACTTTCCCTTTTACTTTTAACTTTTACATACTCGATTCATTCGTCATAACTAGATTCCTTGAGACAAATTGATTTTACGTGGGTATATCCACCTGAAGTTCCAAAATCAGACGCAATTATAATTTTGGCATGTTTTTTTTTTGTTGGAAATCACTTAAAACATGTAGAAATGCAAAAAAAAAAATTCAAATATTTTTTCAAATTGGCCGCCATAGCGGCCATATTGGATTTTGGACCAAGTCCAAAATCTAATGGCATGATCCTTGGACCAGACCTAACCCCCCCACCAAGTTTCGTTGAAATCCGTCGAGGAGTTTTTCCGTAATACTGTTCACAAACAAACAAACAAACAAACAAACAGAAAGGGGTGAAAACAGTAACCTCCATCCATCTTCGTTGGCGGAGGTTAAAAATATATATTTTACTATTGCTGGGGGATATCGAAGACTTTGTCTTCAACGGATGCTAGTTATTATTGTTATTAATTTCGTGTTAAGTCTGCTCTGTGTCCCTTTTTGTAAGTTGCCTGTTTATTGTCGCACCACGCTTCTTTCTATCCCTGCATTACACACAACAATAAATCTTCACTGTGCCACATATCTTTCCTCGCCTGCTTGTAAATAAATTATTATCCCCCGCCAACCAACGAAGTTGGTGGGGGATATAGTTATCATTAGGAATGTTCCCAGCTCGTCTTTGTGTTTTCTTCCATTGATCCAGCATGGTCCGAATCCTAGCTTAGCCGGGACTTTATTCCCAACGATCCGTTCCTTTTAGCCGGTACGTCCTTGGCAGTGTCGCTCGGCTGCATCGGATCCGATAAAGTGATCCGATCCGGTAGTGATCCGGTTCGGACAAGGCGTACCGAGGGCGTGTTCCCCGGTAATTAAATCACATGATTAATTAGGTAACCCGATTAACCCATAGACAGGAGGACCCTCGGTCACGCGGTTGAGTTATTGGCATCCACGGTCGGTTAAGCGACCCGCCGCATCACGGAATTATCTGTGTGCGACGGCCTACAATTCCGGGGAGTCTGGTGGGAACCGGATAACTTTCCCCACCTAGTGGTCTTCTCACCCGACCCCCGCGGCCCACAACAATATTATTTAGCAGGTCCACAAGAGCTCCTCATTGTTGTCGTTGGTTGATTTTTGAAATGTGTACCTACTGGTCGGACAGCTGCTGGACCACACCCACATTGGTCGCTTGACTCCACCCACCATGGTACCCAGACAAAATGATATGGCCGCCATCTTGGTTTTCCGGTGGGCCTAAACCATTAGGCCTGTAGGCCTCTGCCGATTATACACTGTCCGGGTTTGTTGCTTCAAGTTTCCATTGGCTTTGTTTGAGTCGAATGTGAATCACGATGAGGGACTGCGAAAAATCTAATCATACATCATGTGTAAGTTTTAACGCAGCCCATCAGAAGGCACAGTATGTCAGAACGCATGCTAATCAAACTTACGTGATGTAATCGAGGCTCGAGCATTACGTCATGCAAATTACTCAATAAAAACAGAGTGACGTCGTTTTTGAACGGCCCCATATTGGGGTTGAACAAACCGTGACCACGTGACAAATCAGCTCGTTCCAAGATAACCCTGGCGGCAGTTGCCATGGATATAAGAGGTGTTGAGTTGTTTGTTTCGTTTGTAATAGCGGAGTAAATGTGTGTGTGTGTGTGTGTTTCCCAATTGTCCCGTCACCAGATTTTGTCGCAGGTAGTGACCACAGCGCAGTCATCCCTGTTACTTCTTGCAAAAGCGGACCGCTTTAAACCATCCCAAAGATCCATGGAGCAACATGATGTGCGTAATGTCAAAGTTTTCTCACAGGGCCGTAAAAAAATACCCATTATATTTAAGCTTTTGTGAAATATATTTGATCGAACGCGTCGCTTGTCAACGGAACTCCCGGACGTCTATGGTGCGTCGTCTGGAGCCGCTCCATTCATTATTCATTTCGAGTTTCATTCACAAAGCCTCAGGAGTCTCCCTCGCTGTGCGGCTCGCCCTGCAGAGAGCGTGCTCAGAGCGCGGACACCAAGTCGGCTTCTGCGGAGAATACGCACCCATATATATATATATATATATATATATATATATATATATATATATATATATATATATATATATATATATATATATATATATATATATATATATATATATATATATCATAGAAAGTGACGTCCTCGCCATCCCGCAGCGGAATCCCCTCCACCATTCCATGTATATATTTAGTGCTACTCATTCATTCAGCATCTGTGATCACTCAACAGAGAAGAATCGTACGACCTTCTGTCACCGCACTCTTCTAATCCCTGGTATACACAACCAGTCCGTGTTTAGCTTACCCTCACCATTTATTTTGAGCCGTTGCTGCCTCCCGACACCGCCCGCTGTTCTTATAATGCATTCGGGGGTTCGTCCCGTCCTGTTGTACATTCGTCCTTCCGCGATTCCGAGGGCTACGTCGCTCACTATTTCTGTGCCTTGACAGTGCGGCCATTTCATAACCCTCCAACCACCTCCCAACTCCACCCTACCGCTCCCCCCCCCACAACCCCACCACACTCCAAGCCTCGACCACGCTGGAGGACGGACATTCATGCCAGAACGAGAGCTCGGCGGTGCTGGTGCTTTCTCAATGAAGGGGGATTAACGGTCTATCCAGGGGTAGGGAAACAGAGAGAGAGAGAGAGAGAGAGAGAGACACGAGAGGGGGACGACTGGACGAGGTCAACGACTTTCTTCGGCAACCGCGATATCACACTGTGCACATCATCACGAAGGACCTTTTCGACCCCGTCAACCGGTACGGTATAAGCAGCTCTTCGGGTTATGATTTCCAGCGAATTCAGATATAGACAAATCGTCCTGTTGCTCAAGAAAGCGTTTGGATTTTCAATGTCGAGATGGTCCAACGAACGCACCGCTTTGAGTTTGCCACCCTTGAGAGCGACTCCGATTGTTTGGATCCTCGACCGTTTCAATTGCGAGCACCTTGAACGTTGCCTGAAAATGGTGCTTAGCGTTTAATTGAAGCGTTACCTCTAACATCGTGGAGTGTGTAACGACAGCTTTGAACGAGCTACCCGTTTTGAACAAAAGCTACTCATGTTCAGCCATTGAGAAAGCTCATTGGGTAGTAGTCGTGGTGCTCACAAAACTGTGCATCCTTCAAGAGAGTAGACTTTACAATTTTGGAGATTCAAAGTTTCCAAACGGGACAAAAAAAAAAAAACAACGCTCAATGCTTTTTATGTTTGGCAGCATTTTTTTTTTTTTGTTTAAAAAAAAAAAAATCATGGACATAACAAACAAAATTCCTTCAATGACTTTGACGCGGATAGTGCGTAAAGTTTGAAGGTGTCCATCAGGTGGACTGTGTCATACGTGTTGAGATACACAGAGTAGAACAAAGCTTTATTGTTTTTTTTTTAAATATTGAGAAGCCTTTACTTTGTTGTTTTTTTTATTTTTTATTCGAAGATTGACTCTGTTCAAACCCACCTGCTGCAGGAGTCCATGAGCTTGATTGTGTGTTGGCAGATCTGCACGTGGCACGGACCATCAAAATGTCGGAAAGTTCTGGCCGAACGTGGCAGCTGCTGCGATGTACCATGGCCTAGTACGGGCAGTGCCCAAGAGGACGTGTCGACGGAGGTCAACAAAAATTCTCACCTGCTGATGAAGATGGGTAGTCCGGAGCGATTGGACATCGAGTCCTTCCTCGATAAACACCCCGAGGTGCTGGAGGACTATCTGCTTCGGAAAGGCAAATGTAGTTCGCTTGTGGAAAGAGGGCCCAAGCAGAAGAACGTGCAGGAAAACCCCAAATCGCCGAGCAGCCCCGGCTTTGCGTGCCCCTCGCCCCCTGATAAGATTCCGAGCGGCCTCGTAGGAGGAACGCGTGACTTCAATGTACCGCTGTCCTGCGGTGAAGGCATTCTACAAAGACGAGTCTCACAGCGAGAACTCCGTCAATACTTTGCACGCTCTAAGACGTCCACGGCTCATCGAACGTACGACGAACAGGCGAACAGTACAGATGCCATGTCCTTGGTGAGACGCCGGGCACTGTTGCGCAAAGCCAGCTCGTTACCCCCAACCACCGCACACATCCTCAGCGCACTCCTGGAATCCAGAGTCAACGTCCCTCAGTCCGCCACGTCAGACATCGACTACAAGTGCACTCTGAAGGAGAGCAACGAGCGAGAATTCTTTCTGGAGCTCGTTAAGGACATTTCCAACGACTTGGACCTGAGGAGTCTCAGCTACAACATTCTGGTCAACGTGTGCCTCATGGTTGGAGCCGATCGAAGCTCGCTCTTCCTCGTGGAAGGACCTCCTCAGAAACGAACGCTTGTGTCAAAATTCTTCGACGTACATGCTGGCACGGCGTTCTTGCCTTCTTGGAGCATGGAAAACTCGAGTGAGGTGCAGGTGCCCTGGGGGAAAGGTATCATTGGTTATGTTGCCGAGCATGGAGAGACGGTCAACATCACCAATGTTTATCAGGTGAGATTTTTTTACATGAGTCTCCATACTCATTGCACGAGCATTCCTTATGATGAAAGGTACAAATAAGAACAAATAAATCATTCCACATTCGTAAATTATTTTTTCCTGGAATTACTTGTGATCGTAAAGTTAGACATCCTTGTGTAAATTGTGATGACACCATCTCACGTGGCTGCTCGCGAAAAGAAGTCGCTTCCTCGACTCCCCTGTCAAAATAACTCATGGATACTTTAGGCCTGGTGTTGGCTTAACGGTTAAGATGCTTGGCGTTATATCCTGGGGTCTTGAGTTGAAGCCCCTGTTGATCCGTTTAATTAACGCCAGGTAGAGTCGACTCAGCCTGTCATTCTTCCGAGGTCAGCAAAATGAGCACCAGCTTGCTGGGAACAGGGGCATTGCATCAGCGGCACAGCTGCGCCCCCAGAAAATTATGCAGCCAAGCAGCCACAGGCTGCGTACGAATAAATAAATAATGGATACTTTATCGACATTTGTTTGTTTTCATCCTCTCGCTTTCGAGAATTTTTCACAAAGGAGAAAATAAGAATAGAAGATTGAGGGATGCTGAACCAGTGAGGAGATGCATGGTTCCGAGTGGGGTGGACCAGTCTTGAGACGACAGATGGCTTTTTCATCGCTTGACCCCGATCCTTCCAGCCGAGCAAGCCTGTTTCATAAAAGTCAGCAAAGTGAACATTTCGTCGAATTCTGCGTTATCTTTTGCACAACTCCGCTTTTATAACACACAACGCAAAAGTAATTTTAACGATACATAATATCTTCACGTTTATTATAACATGACCTGTCTTTGTGACATCCCATGGATCTGACAGTTTAATCCCAGGAAATAACGAAGCAGAGATTTTAATAATAACAACAATATTTTTATGTGAAATATTCTGGTAGCATTGCGGAAAGGGAAGTGTACTCGTCAAGATATTATATATTTCATCAGATCTGATTAGTTGGTACTGCCAGCTGACGCGCGTGATTTCGAAGACCTAAAGGCAGCAGCTGGTCATTTGGATAGCGTCCGGTGTCTGAATTGATGTTACAAAGAAAGGACTTCAAAGAGCACAGTCAATATGCACTTAAAGTGTGGGGTCTGCTTCATTTAACTTGCATGGGGTGCTTAATTATCCCCGTGTTTTTAGAAAAAAATGGGAGGATGCTCTAATCGGCTCCGTCTGTCCGTCCGTCACGCTATCTCCAAAAGAGTTGTGCAGAAATTCAACAAACTTGGTAGTTATGATGACCACAAGGAAGAAGTTGCAAGAGCAGTATCATTTTTGTCCCCGGCCCTGGGGTGGGGTCAAAAGGTGAAATACCAAAAAATGAGCACATTTTAAAACGAAACGTGGTATATGCACTCAACATTGGCGGACACATTAAATATGTAACTATGTTTTTTTGATTTGAGCCCCGGTTCAAGCTCCAGTGGGTGGAGACTTAGATGAGGGTCACAGGGGTACAAAAGTATGAGTCCACTTAAATTAATGCCAGGCTTTCTCAAATCACGATTTCAAGCACAAATTTGTCATAATATTATAGACTAGCAGATAAAACCCGTCGCTTTGCTGAAGGGAATATTGAGAGAGGGGTGGAGAGAGAGAGAGAGAGAGAGAGAGAGAGAGAGAGAGAGAGAGAGAGAGAGAGAGAGAGAGAGAGAGAGAGAGAGAGAGAGAGAGAGAGAGAGAGAGAGAGAGAGAGAGAGAGAGAGAAAGGGAGGAGTGTGGGAGCAAGGAGGGGTGGGAGAGTGAGCAATGGGGGAGAGTGAGGGGGGGGAAGTTAGAAAGGGGGGAAGAATGATGAAGGGGAGGAGGGGGTGGGGAGAATAAATTTAGTCCATCCACCCATTCTATTCATCCCTTATATCCATTCATCCTATCCATCCATCACATCCACACATCACTTCCCTCATCCCATTCATTCATCACTTCCCTCATCCCATCCATCCATCACTTCCCTCCACCCAACCATCCCTTCCCCCATCCCATCCATCCATCCCTTCCCCCCATCCCATCCATCCATCCCTTCACTCCATCCCATATTTCCCTTCACTGCCTCCCATCCCTCCCATCCCTTCCCTCCACCCCTCCACCCCGTCCCTTCCCTCCACCCATCTATCCCTTCCCTCCACCCATCTATCCCTTCCCTTCACCCATGTCTTTCCCCCACCCATCCATCCCTTCCCTCCATCCATCTCTTTCCTCCACCAATCCATCCATGCATCCTTCCCTTCCCTCCATCTGTCCATCCATCCCTTCATCCCATCTATCCATCCCTTCATCCCATCCATCCATCCCTTCCCTGCATCCCATCCATCCCTTCCTTCCATCTATCCATCCCTTCCATCCAGGTGGTTGTGCAGATGGACAATGCTGTTTGCAGTGTGGCCGAGTGGCTCAAGCACTCAAGCAAGCACTCCAACGAAACGGTTGATAAGGAATGGCAGGCTTGGTAAGCATTTAGCGATTGCCGATCTGTCATATTAAACGCCTTCCGAGATGCCCAAATTGGACAAACTAACACTGTTTTTTTAGCAGTCAGAACTGCTGCTAAGTTCAATGCTGGAGTTTAAATTGTATAATTTTGATTAGTTTAAGAGATTCTCAAGGCTATGGCATGTGGGTAAATTAAATAAAGCTACGAACGCTGGCGTCTCCCGGTGTTTATAAACATTGCAATGTATCCAGTGATTCGTAGGTATGATGATCAGGCATTCAATGATATGAGCGAGGAAAGTAGAAAAACAAAAACTTCATCGTTGCGGCTTGTTCAAAGTCAAGGCATTGTTAGGCAGGCTAAAAAAAAAAATGGCGAATTAAGACCCTAGTGAGGGAGAGCAGGCTGACCAAGAATGAGCCTTGATAAATGATAATTAACTAAGGTCGTTAATTATCTTGAAAAGGGGTGTTTTAATGAACCCAAACACCCAATTTTCACTCTTGCACTTCCTTGTGCATGAGTTCCCTTCGTATGCACGCAAAGCTTCAGGATGCTAGATTTCATGGTTTTCGGAGTTATGGAGGACACACACACACACACACACACACACACACACACACACACACACACACACACACACACACACACACACGTAGATATGTATCCATATTCTTTAATTACCTCCACCACCGAAGGCAGACAAAGGTTATGTTTTCACCCCTGTCTGTTTGTCTGTTAGCAGGATATCTCAAAAAGTTGCGATGGATTCAGACGAACTTTGGTGGACAGTTGAATATGTGACAAGGACGAAATGATGAGATTTTGGTGAAGATTCGGTTCTGGATCCAGAAACTGGAATTTTTTTGTTAGTGATTCTTCACCATTTAGAGATAGGGCCAAAAACGATATCCTTACTCTAATTCATGGAGCGGTGTTTGTGTGTGTTTGTTTGTCACGCTACTCCTACAGTTCTGGGCCGATTACATCCAGATTTGCTACATAGGATCAGCAATATCCCAATTAGTGTATAGGGCTGTTTTTATTTTTGCCGGTGGTCTTGGGAGTTGATGAGGGTGGGTGGGGAGGAGTGGGAAATGGGGAATGCAAATTCTCTATGTAAATATGTATCGTATAGCGCTACCTCTGGGTAGAGGAGGGTATTACGAGTCTTCACCATTTACAGTACAGCCCAGTATTTCTGTCCCCACGTTTTCCAGTGCAGTGAGGTGTTTTGAATTATAAGCAGTGGGTATGTTTTTACTTCGTGCACGTAACCTGGGTTATTTTATTTTTTTGCCAATACCAAGCTGTCAGTTGTCTCAACATAACACCACCCAAACAAAGATTTGCATCACAAGAACACGTTTCATGCTTGGAACAAGATCACCTGTCGGGCAGGTACTCTACTCGTACTGTATAACACGCTATATCAAAAAGTGGCACACAATTTCTGACAAAACGAGGTGGATGAGTTGGGTAGGTGAGAAAGACAAGACGATTCGATTTTGGTTCAGATCCGGATGCAGATCTGACTTATCAGTGGGATACAAAACATAAACTGTTCAGCCTGGCACAGGTATGCGCTCCACTGAGTGCCATTCTAGTTTATTAAAGTTAATATTGATTGACACTTTGTCTTAACAGATTAAATGAAGGGTGAATACACTTGAGAGAAAGATAAAATTTATGTGAGCAGTTTGACGATGCACTGGAGTTCATTACAACACTGTTGGGAAAAGATTGACTCAATTATAATCAATAAACTCATTAAATCAATCCCAATTGGAGTTGAGGCAGTTTTCATGGCAAAAGGGGGTCACACTGATATTTATTGATTATACCTGAAGACCAATTTGATTTTCCGATTGTAAAATGTTTTGTCATATCCTAAAGAGTTCAGGGAAATCCATTGAAAGTGCTTTTGCTTTCATATTAGAATAATTGCCTCTGCCATCGAAGGTGGACAGGGAGGTGATGTTTTCACCCGTTTGTCTGTCTGTCTGTGAGCAGGATATCTCAAAAAGTTGTGGATGGATTCCGATGAAACTTGATACACAGGTTGGGTGTGTGACAAGGTCAAATTTGTTACATTTTGGTGAAGATTCGGATATGGATACGAGAATTGAATTTTTTTTTTAAAAGTGATTCTTCGCCATTTAGAGATAGGGCCAAAAACCATATGTAGCACGATATCTTGAAGTTATGGATGGATTCGGACGAAACCCGGTGGACAGGTTGGGCGTATGAGAAGGACGAATTGATTCAATTTTGGTGAAGATCTGGATCAAAATACAAGAATTTTAAATTAAATTAAAAAAAATTCTTCACCATTGAGAGATGAGACCAAAAACGATATAAAGCATTATATTTCAGAAAATTGTGGATGGATTATGAGAAAACATAATGAACTAGAAGGGCACTCAGGAGAGTGCATACTCCACCAGGCTCAACAGTTTGCGTTTTGTAATCCACTGATAGGCTGGATCTGGATCAGGACCTGAACCAAAATCTAATGGGGTCGTTTTTGTCACCTACCCAACTCATCCACGAAGTTTTGTCCCAATCCGTCTACAACTTTTGAGATATCGTGCTATATATCGTTTTTGGCTCCATCTCTCAATGGTGAAGAATCACTTTAAGAATTCCAGAATCCGGATCAGGATCATCACCAAAATCTAATCAGTTCGTCCTTGTTGCACACCCAACCTGCCCACCTAATTTCGTCCAAATATGTCCTTAGCTTTATGAGATATACCGCTCACAGACAGACAGAAAAACAAACAGACAGGGGTGAAAACATAGCCTCCACTCACCTTTTGTGGCAGAGGTAGTGAGTTGGTTAAGCGACAATAACAAGACAATTCAATTTTGCTTGAGGTCCGGATGCAGATCCGGCCAATCAGTGGGATACAAAACGTAAACTGTTCAGCCTGACGCAGGTATGCGTTTGACCGAGTGTCGTTCTCATTATCAAACGTGTTAACCCTTCATTTATAGTGTAAAGACAAAGTGTCCGTCAATAATAACGACAATAAATTAAGGAATATGGATACATATCTATATATTAATACTGAAGGACCAATTTTGTGCTCCTCCTAGCGGTCGCGTCACGTTTTTCTCGGTACTGTGACCTGGACTGAAAGAAACTTCGTATCTGTAAGAGTGCATCGCACATCGTGGCAATAGTCAACTTTCAACTCTGAAGCAGAATAAACACTTTTCGTTGAGATGGGGGCGAGGAGTGAAGAGGCGGGGGCGGGGGCCCGGGGGCAAGTGGGGTGGGGAAATCAAGAGACGGGGGGGGCGGTGAGTGAAGAGGTGCGGGCGGGGCTGGGGTAATTAAATTTTTGGGCGAGGGTAAGCAAATTGAAGGCGGGGGGAATGGGGCAGGGGCGGGGGATGAGTAGGTGGGGGGAGGATGGGGGCAGGGGCGGGGGATGAGTAGGTGGGGGGATGGGGGCAGGGGTGGGGGATGAGTAGGTGGGGGAGGATGTGGGCAGGGGCGGGGATGAGTAGGTGGGGGGAGGATGTGGGCAGGGGTGGGGGATGAGTAGGTGGGGGGATGGGGGCAGGGGTGGGGGATGAGTAGGTGGGGGGAGGATGTGGGCAGGGGCGGGGGATGAGTAGGTGGGGGGATGGGGGCAGGGGTGGGGGATGAGTAGGCGGGGGGAATGGGGCAGGGGTGGGGGATGAGTAGGCGGGGGCAAGCACGCCCTGTCCAGTCCATGTCCCTCGAGTGTGGGTGAGCTGGTGAGGGTGGTTGAATGAACGGAATCCGTCTGTGACGGGGTTTCGGCTATTCTTCAATATTACGATACATTTGAGTTTGAAATTGTGATTTGAGAAAGCTTGGCCATGATTTGGTGGACTCAACTTTTTTCACCCCACTGTATACATACATATATATATATATATATATATATATATATATATATATATATATATATATATATATATATATATTAAGTAAGGTGGTGTGGCACAATAGTAAACCGGTATCATTTAATATTGGCTTTATTTTCAAGAAATACCTTTTTCCAATTTATGAGCCTCACCTCATATCACTATTATCATTTAAAAAAAAAATACCTTTTTTTTTTTCTTCTCCGGAATATCATATGCAGTCATTACTAAATATTTGAAGAATTTACAAAACTACCAAACTATCTTTCTTCACTGAAATTTGATTTAAATTGATTTGGATATACAGTACCTCTGTGCCTCTGGATGTACCGTATTCAGTGTTGTCTGTAAAATATTTAACTATCTGGGATGTTTTTAACATCCTGTCAATCATGTTGCGTGTAACGATCTTTTGCCCTGGGGTTTAGAGGGCATCCTCATTACGCTCCTAAGGTCCTTCTGAAATTTGTGGTTTCATTAGTAAAATGGAAGGACATGACACAGACATGGGATTTAGTTTTGCCTTACACTGTAACAGTGTAACATAACAAAGTGGTGTTGTCAGCTCTGCGAAGATAAAATGTGACACATTTCTGTGAAATTGCTCGTGCTGGTAAGTTAATGCAGATATGGAGTTCTAAATGATGGTCTTATTTACAAAACAAGTGCCATGATCGTGTTATTGGAATGCCTTCTGTGGGGTAACTTTGCATCGTATAGCGGTAGTTATTTCCCCTATTGCATGTTTTCGTGTAAACGTGAGGTTATTTAATTGCAATATCGAATACATATTATTTTACGTGTCAATCTGTTGTCGATCTTCCCCACATGTTTGTGTCTGAAACCGCTTTATCTCCATACCCCCTTTTTATTGTTCTTTCCTTCATAATCTGTCTTAAATATGCTTTTAAGCGTTCTGAAAGGCCATCAGGTGTGAGTGAAGCATGCCAAAAGTGCTGAGTGACAGGTAGGGAGGTGGGATACCCCACTCAGAAACTGGGCGCTGAACCAATAGCAACCGAGCAGAGAGGAGCTAACTGCGTCACGGATTGCGATGTGGGCCGAGGGTATAAAAGGCATGTTTGGCTCCATGGGGTGGGATTTTCAATGGGGGCTAAGCTGCGGAGCCTGCGTGAAGTTCAACGATGGGGTTCCCCCATAAAACGGGCCTTTTCCAGCACAGCCGGCAGACACCCCCACACCCCCACACCCCCACACCCCACCCACCCAAGAAGATTGCTGACACTCCCCACTCGCGCAAATTGAGGTTGAGTCTGTTCCCACCAAAGCTGTGGTGCCACTTGGAACTCACTGTGTCTTGCCGTGCACAGCTGTAGTCGTTTCCCTCTTGGCCAATCTATCTCTGCCTATCTCCTGAGGAATGACTGAGGCCTTAAGGATTACATCCATTCGGTTCATTCGTTGAATCGTGGGCATGAATGGGTTTGGGTGAATAATTATTATTTTACAGCATTTCTTCCATTTGTATTCCTGCCCCATGTGTTCAATATATTTTCAATCTTCCGGTTCTGGGTTTGGAGCGTCGACAGGTCTCCTTCGGGGCTCTCTGCTGACGATCTCAAAGTTAAGTTTCCGGTTGTTATCTGTCCCGTTTTAACTGTTTATTTTCTCACCTACATGTTACTGTGTGTTCCAAGTTCAGTTTTGTTTCAAAAATCATGCTATTTTGTGAGATTTTGTCGACCTTGTCTTACCGGGTGCTTGAGGGCTACCCTTGAGGCTTGAGACCTACCGGTTCCCCTCTATGTATGATCGTGTTTATTTGTTTTTTCTCCCCATTACCTTCAATTTATATCTTCTCCACTTTCCTAATGTCCCCCATCCCTCCCAACTAATCACTCTATTTCTTATCTTAAATCAAAAAAAAAAAAACCCGCTACCTTTCTCCTTGCACACTCACGAGTCTCGATTCTTCTTCTTCTTCATCTCCCCTTCTTCTTCCCCTCTTCTTCTTCCTCGATTTTATCTACAACACTTCCATGACCTAATCTGTTGAAAACTCTCTCAAACATTAATAATAACAAAAACGATCTCTTATAATGCTTCATCTTCCTCTTTCACACGTGTGGTACTCTTTACTGTATCACAATGCACTACGCTTCTGCTATTTAAACAGACTGCTCTCAATTCGACCTCTCCTTCATACCTTGCCTAAAAAAATCAAACTGTTACAGCGTTTCTTCTCGCCATTCTCTGAATTCGCCTTTATTGCATCCATCAAGAATTGTGTTAAATCGCATCTCTGACCGAAAACTTTAAAAAAACCCAGTTTGCTATGAATGTTCGCTATCCATCAACCATTCTTTTTTTCCAACTTCAGTGCCAACTCACCCCTCTCACCCCTCACTCTCAAAGCAACCATCCCACTCTTCTCCCTCCAAGCCTCCCTCTCACCTCTCTCAAAAACTCCCCCTCACCTTTCTCCCATATTCATCCCCATCACTCATCCTTCTCAAAGTTGCCCCTCCCCTCTCATCCACAAAGCTGCCTCCTTCCACTGCCCTCTCACCTCCATCTCTTCACTCCACCTCCTCAAATCCTTAACTGCCTTTTTCTCACGTCTCTTGTCCCCCTCTCCCCCAGCACCACAGAGCCTTTTCTCCTCCTCATTCGGCCCCCTCCCCTAGCTATTCTGCAATCTCCCACACTCTTTCAACAACCCTCCTTACCTCCCCCCTCATCCCTTGCCCTCCCCACCCCTCCCCCACCCCCTGCACCCAAAGTCTCCTTCCCTACCTCTTCATTAAAAGTGTGGACCTCAAATATCCGGGGCCTTCGCTCAAACCTTTCAGATCTTTCCATACAGGTTGCCACTGACAAACCAGACATAATCTGCCTAACAGAAACTTTCCTCCCCCAAGACGTCTCTGACTCCCAAGTATCTCTTCCTGGTTACTCCCTCCTCTGGTATGACAGACCTGAGCCTCGTCCTGGTGGAGGAGTTGCTCTCTTGATCAACGACTCTATTCCTCACTCTCCATGCACTGCCCTCACTCCCCCACACCCCCAGGAATACCTCTGGCTACAGCTTCCCCTCCACTCCCACCTCATGTTTATACATGTACGGTACCGTCCACCTAACCGTGATGACTCCATCTACACCTAACTATCCGAAAACATGGACCAACTTCTATCTTCTCATCCAAACTCTCTCTTCCTCATATGTGGCAACTTCAATTGTCATCATGCCAGTTGGCTAGGTGTGGGTACCTCTCTCACCTGTCATGGCACCTCAGCAAAAGCTTTCTGCGATTCATTGGGACTGACTCAATCGGTCAACTTTCCTACCCGGATCTCAACCAATGGTACTCCATCTCTTCTGGATCTGATTTTTACAAATATCCCTGACAATATCTGCTGCTCTTCCTCCACTCCAATCGGTTCTTCTGACCACGTCCTTGTCAAAGTGGACATATCTCTGGTTATTATAAGAGAACCACCTCACCGCTGTCGAGTCTGGCATTTCACTCAAGCCGACGGGCAGGGTCTCCAAGCAGCCATCAAACTTATAGACTGGTCTCCTATTGGTACTTTCTCCAACATCAACTCATCCTGGGAATTCTTTCAAAGAAACTTGCTCTCCCTCATGCACATATTTTCCCCTCTCGTCTCCAGTTGTCCTACCCTTACTCCCGCCCTTGGTTCACTGAAGCTTGTGGCGAGGCAGTTGTCCTGAAACAACTTGCCTTTGCCTCACTGAAAGTAAACCCAACTGAGGGCAATCTCAGTTCCTTCCATAAAGCTCAGAACAAATGTGTATCTACCCTCAGGAGAGGCAGAAAACATCTTTCTAATCTCAGGTCTGAACTCTCAAACCTCTCTCCCTCCTCAAAATCCTGGTGGCATCTAATCAAATCTGTTTCTGGTGTATGTTCCCCCTCCATCCCCTCCCTTACCTCAAATGGCCGCACTGCTGATTCCACACGTGATAAAGCTGAATGTCTAAACTCGGTGTTTGCAGCTACATATTATGTCCGAAACCCATCACTATCTCTACCCACTTTACCCAGTCGCACCCAACTGTCCCTGGACTCTGTATCCTTTTCTCCTGACAAGGTGGAGAGCTTGCTGTCAAACCTCGACTCAGATTCTGCAACCGGTCCAGACGGCATCAGCCCACGTGTCCTCAAAGCCTGCTCTTCTGCTCTTGCTCACCCTCTCTCTGTTCTATTCACCCTCTCATTTGCTCAAGGTCATCTGCCATCTGCTTGGAAATCAGCAAACATCACTGCCCTCTATAAAAAGGTGCAAAAACAGATCCCTGCAACTACAGACCAATCAGCCTTCTCCCAATCATCAGCAAGGTTATGGAATCCATCATCGCTTCAGACATTAAATCCTTCCTCTTCTCGAATGGCTTGATTTCCGATCATCAATTTGGTTTCAGACCAGGTCACTCGACCCTGGATATGCTGCTTCTGCTCTCCAAAGAATATATGGAAGTCCTCAATGCCAGACAGGAAATCAGAGCCATATCCCTGAACATATCACGTGCTTTTGACACGGTCTGGCACCCTGCCCTGCTAACCAAACTCTCTTCCTATGGTATCCAAGGCCATCTCCACTCATGGCTCGCAGACTTCCTCTCCTGTCGCAGTCAATGTGTGGCCCTAAATGGAGTTTTCATCCCCTCTTCCTGCCCAGGCAGGAGTTCCTTAGGACAGCGTTCTGGGCCCTGTTCTTTTTCTGGTTTTCATCAATGATCTTTCCGACTCTCTGGAAAATCCTCTATTTCTCTTTGCTGATGACTCCACCCTCTGCCGCACCATCGGTCATCCCTCAGAGCGGCAGGCAGCAGCTTCTTCGCTCACTGCAGATCTGGATAAAATCACAAACTGGTACAACACGTGGAACATGTCTTTCAATCCAGACAAATCTCACACTCTCACTATGTCTCTTCGAAAGGACCGTTTAGAACCCCCCCCATCCACTTTCTCAACAATCCTCTGGAAGAAGTCCTTTCTTTCAAGTTTCTGGGTCTCACTATCTGCCATGACCTTTATTGGGAAAGCCACATTTCAAACCTCGCATTCAAAGCCAGTCGCCGACTGGGAATCCTCCGTTGTGCAAAGTCCTTCCTCAGCCCACCTGAGCTCCTGACCACTTACAAAACTTTTGTCTGCAGCCTGATGGAGTACTGCTCTCCCCTCTGGGCTGGTGCTCCTGCCTCCCACCTTTCTCGGCTACACGCTGTAGAAACCAAGGCATTTTGGATCATTGGCATCTCTCGCAATGAGGCTGAGTCTTTGGGCCTCTCACTCAATCACCGCAGGTTGGTCGGTGGTCTTTCTGTCTTCTACCGTCTCCTCTCCAGCCTCGCCCCTCCTGCTCTCTCTCTCTGCGATTTGTCCCCACCACATTTACACAGGGCGCTCAATGTCCGCCAACAACCCCCTTCTGGTAAAACTACAAAAATCACGAATCCCTGTTCACCTTCACTCTTTCATTCCTCTTTTTTCCCGCCTTTGGAATAAACTCCCTCACTCTATTCATTCCCATTCTTCCCTCCAGGCCTTCAAAACAGCTGTTCACCACCACCTCTTATCATCCCCCATCCAAATCCTCAATCTTTTCTACCCCCGATAATCCACCCAAGCCCACTTCCTTCAAATTCCCTGCTTTCCTTCCTGAAAGTCCCTGTAATGTCCATCTTCTATTCCCCATGTTCCCCGTCCCATACCTCTCCCTTCCACAGATCTCCTAATGTCTCTGTTCCCCACTGTTTTGTCCTTCCCACTCCCTCCCCTCTTGTCTCATGCCCCCCCTTGACGTGCGTTATTGTGTTAGCTCTCACACGAGCCTCGACAAGGTATATAAAAAAACAAAAAAAACAACTTGGTTTCTGGGTGAATTAGAGTGTTGATCGCTTGTTTAATTACACATGCCTGTTAAAGGGGAGATTCGGATCGGGTGATTAGCACCCATGATTACACCGTGTTGGCATCTGGCAATTTTCTCAGTTGCCATTGGAGTCTAACTGGTGTCCGGCACCGATCGGCTTGGTGGTTCTATTGGTGCTCGATATAGTGGTAAATAATCCGTGATCCAGCTCGGAATGACCGAATCAGTCAGCCGTCGTGACTGCCTTGACACGGTGCGTCAGGATTTGGACCGGGCACCTGGACAAATCCGACAGCTACAACAATATCTTTAGGAATTGAGAGAGGTTAACCCTCAATATATCTCTATATTACTAAAACTCTCATCTTGTATGTATGTATGTATTTGTGTATGTATGTATGTTCCCGAAATACAGCCAAAACGGTACACAACGGCACAAAAGTTTTAGTGCCACCTTACTCACCATTCGCCTGCGGTGTGCAGTATCAAGTTTCCTTCAAATCGGGCAACGGAAAAAAATTATTAAAAAATCAATTCCCGATTCAGTGAAGTACTCTTCGGGAGAATTTGATCAATGCAATCAACCTCAGTGGTATAGTTCGCTGGAGCTATATATATATTTTTTTCTTGAAATGATTTTTTTCATCAACCGCTGTCACAACGGGAACCCAACATGTTCACGGGTCGTCTAGTATATAATAAAACCCCACAACCTGGTCAGTACATGAAACTGGAAAACACAGTACGTCGGTAGGTGTTTGTCATCAACTGTGATGTGTAGCGTATTATGCCACCCGGTGGTGGCAGTGGTAGTGGGGGTGGGGGAGAGGGGGGTGTTCTATCATCAGCTGTGGAGATGACTTACATTTTTGCACTGCACATGTGGCATAGTGCAAGTGCTTCATTGACCCCCCTTCCAGGGGAATGGGGTATTACTCTCCCATAGGGGCGGGTGCTACATACACCTTTTTCTTCCCGGATCTGACTTTTGTCTGCAGCCTGATGGAGTACTGCTCTCCCCTCTGGGCTGGTGCTCCTGCCTCCCACCTTTTATCAAAAGGTGCCTTTTATGGAATGCATGCATGTTTATGTTTTGAATCTATCAAAAAACAAAAAAGGTTTAACAATTTCATGGCATATAATGAAAAAACAATAGACCACACAAAAACATAGAACTGACCCACTCTCACCATTACCTTCACAATTTCTTCTTACAACCTTCAATTCCCTAATCTTATATGATCTTCAAAAATCCATCAAAATAAAAAATATAATTTCCTTGTATCCTTTCAATCGGTACACTTCCTGGAACCACGTGTCTCTCGACCCTCTTCCTGATACTTTTCATCGATCCATCAGCTTCACTCTGCGTTTACCCATCCAAATTCACCATACACCTCACAATTTTTTTCTTCAACCTTTCCTTTACCTCATCTTATGCAATCTTTATCAAACAACAATAATAATAATAATAATAATAATAATAATAATAATAATAAAAACAGTCTCTTATAATACTTCATCTTCCTCTTCCACACGTGTGGTTCTCATTACTGTATCATAATTCACTACTCTTCTTCTATTTCAACAGACTGCTCTCAATTCGACCTCTCCTTCAGACTTCGTCGAAAAAAGTCCAACTAAACGTTTCTTCTCTCCATTCTCTTCATTCACCTTTATTGCATCCCTCAAGAAATGTCTTTAATCGCATTTCCGAACTAGAAATATTAAAAAAATCCAATTTACTATTCGTGTTCCCTTTCCATCAATCATCATTTTTTTCCAACTTCAGTGCCAACTCAGCCCTCCCTCTCAAAGCACCATCACACTCTTCTCCCTTCAAGCTTCCCTCTCACCTTTTTCCCTCAACTCTCTCCACTCACCCTTCTCCCACAATTCACCCCCCTACCCTCACTCACCTTGCTCAAAGTTTCCCCCTCTCTCACATCCACAAAGCTGCCTCCTTCGCCTGCCCTCTCACCTCCATCTCATGGCTCCACCACCGCATCTTCAACTGCCTTCTGCCCGGTCTCGCATTACTCCCCACTGTACCTCAACCCAGCACCGCATAGCCTTTTCTCCTCCTCATCCGGCCCCCTCCCCAAGCTCTTCTACAATCCCCCACACTCTTTCAACAACTCTCCTTACCTCCCCCCTCCTCCCTTGTCCTACCCTCCGCCTCCCCTCCCATCCCCTGCACCCAAAGCCTCCTCTCTCCCTCTTCATTAACAGTGTGGACCTCAAATATCCGGGGCCTTCGCTTAAACCTTACAGATCTTTCCATACAGGTTGCCACAGACAAACCAGACATAATCTGCCTCAAGACGTCTCTAACTCCCAAGTATCTCTCCCTGGTTACTCCCTCCTCCGGTATGACGGACCTGAGCCTCATCCTGGTGGAGGAGTTGCTCTCTTCATCAAAGACTCTATTCCTCACTCTCCATGCACTGCCCTCACTCCCCCACATCCCCAGGAATACTTCTGGCTACGGCTTCCCCTCCACTCCCACCTCATGTTTATATGTGTACTGTACCGTCCACCAAACAGTGATGACTCCATTTACACCTCACTATCCGAAAACATGGACCAACTTCTATCCTCCAACCATTACCGGTGGTTGGCATCATGATGTGTCAGCTTGCACAACAGATGGTCTTGACGGATCAAAGAATTTGAGCACCGGCGCAGACCATTTGGCTTGTTTTAGCTTACTGAATGCTGCTGCCTCCTCTGGCTGCCGTTGCAAATATGAATCTTTCTTCAGCAAATGCCGAAGCGGGGTTGTGATTACTGACATGTCAGGAATGAAACTTGATAAGTAGTTGATCACGCCCAGCGCACGCTGTAAATCAGCCTTGCTTGTTGGGGTTGGCATATCCGCGACTGCTTGGACCTTTTCCCGGTCTGCCTTTAAGCAGTCAGCAGAGACAACGTGTCCCATAAACATGACCTCTGGTGGTGGTCGTATGGCAACTTAGCTGCCATCATTTGGGTAGCTATCATTTCTTGAAGCGTGACTGTGTCACTGATGCAGTGCCCCTCTACCAGTACACACACTGGAACTGGGACTCATTTTGCCGACCTCAGAAGGATGACAGGCTGAGTCAACCCCCTGGTGTATTAATTCAGCAGCTGACGGGGTTTGAACTCAGGACCCTAGGATCCCAAGCTACCACCCTAACCACTGAGCCAACACCAGGCTTAACATGACCTCTGATACCTTCCCTTGGATCTTCTGGTGGTCAAATGTCATTCCACTCGTTCTGGCCTGCTCAAGGAGTTTCCTCACACTCTCATGGTGCTGAGCTTCATCAGTGCTCACGATGATCATATCATCAGCGATAAAGTGTACACCTTCAATATCTCCAAACGACACTCATTCCTATTCTGCAGTACCTCACTTGCGGAACAAAGGCCAAATGGCATGCTGTTAACACAGTACCGCCCGAATGGGGTATTGAACGTACACTTCAAAGCACTGTCCGAATTAAGCACCAGCTGCTAGAACAAATCTTTCTGGTCAAAGATTGAGAAAAACATTTTACCTCCCAGTTGGCTGTTTACATCATCAGTGGTTGGCATCTAGTGGTGCTCACATTTTATGGTAGTATTTAGCATACGGGAGTCGAGGCACAACCTCAAAGACTTGTCTTTTTTTTTACGACGATAACCAAATTATGTACCCAATCCGTAGGAGCATCAACCCAAGATATTACGCCCCGAGCCACCATGTCAGAAAGTTTATATTTGAGGCGCGCATGTAAACTGTGGGGTAGTCTCGTGGATCCTCTGGAACTGGAGAAACTCCATCTTTTAATCGGATGTGGTACGGGCGAACAAACCAATAAACACATCTGCGTAATGAAGCATGACTTCGCTTAGCTTGAGTGGTGTGTGGTGAGCATGAACAGAACATACACTAACATGGGCCTTATTAGCACCTAGTTGAAGAAGATCCAGGGCAGCACTTGCTTGTAACCACAGAATCGGAGGTGTTGAGGGGTCAACGATGTATAACTCAAAATTATCCCTCTTTTTTGCCTGCTTTGCAAAATAAGTCAGTCTTGCCTTTGTGGGTCACCTCATGTCCTCCATATGCAGTCAAACCTACAGAAGATTCCCGGACCTCTGGCTTAGTTGGTAACTTGTTGAAAAGGGACAAAGGCATAACACATGTCTGCATGCCAGTATCCAGTTTGACCTTCATTTTAGCTCCTTCTATTGATATGCATGCAGAGCAGTTTTCACCTGGTGCCACCGAATCAAGGCTGTAAATGCACAGTCGATCTATCTCGTCGACCAAATCGCCCATCTCTTGTGTGTCCACGTGAAGAGTGTGGACAGACTGCCTGGGTTTGGCTCCACATACTCTTTGAAAATGACCCTTCCATCCACATTTGTTACATTCTCTGCCAATGGCAGGGGAGTCATGGTCCCTTCCCCACTGGTATCCACATCTAGGGCAAATATCCTGTTGATCCAAAGCACGATTGGTATTATCGCTTGATTCCCCACCACGAGCATCACGTCTAGTAAACACCACACCATGATCATGAGCACCACGTCCTGCAAACCTCATGACTTTTTCACGCAGCTCGTTTACCTCCAGCGGCATCTTGCACATCGACTGTATTTGTGTGCGGCTTGCCTCAGCAGCTTGGCAGATATCCACAGCTTTGGCAAGGTCCAGGTCCTTTTCAAATAAAAGACCTTCTTTGATCCGTAGATCGGACATTGCGAAAACAATTTCATCCCGAATCGTGTTATCCAACTCGAAAAACTCACATGATCTGGCCAACGTTCATCGAACCATCAGGTAATGGCTAAATGACTGCGCATCCTGCTGTTTGGTCTCCCAGAAGTTGTGCCGTTCATACACCAGGTTCTTCCGAGAGTTGCAGTAATCATTGAACTGTTTTATCATCTCTGACAGTACCTTATACTGTCTGACGCGGGGTCGAACACAAACGTGTTGTAAACCTCAATTGCCTCCACTCCAGCACAGTGAAGCAAAATGGCGACTTTCTGACTCTACAGCGCAGTGGCTAGCACTAACACCTCTAAAAACAGCTCAAATTGCTGGGAGCAGTGGCACCAGTTCTCACTGAGGTTTGTGACGTCCAAAGGGAGGTATGGTGGTGGCTTGAAGAGTTCCATAGTTACGTGAAATCAATCTTCACGGCCACCGCTGCCACCATGTAATGATCTGACCAGCACCCAGGATCAAAGCAACGGCTTTAATAATTAAATAATCCCAGAAGGGAAAATGACATAGAGTTCCGGTAAAGCCAGATGTACAAGATCTCGTTGCAACAACCACATAAAACTAGCATCCGGACGTTTTTTTCAGGGTTTCTCGATCCTCGTATGACAAGCTCCCGAAAGGGATTTATTGTGTTAGTGGCGGTTACAGACTACGAGAAAGAGGAAAAGAAGGAAAATAAATGGGGATCCAGGTGAAAGCACAGCCAAGGGATGAAAGGTGTTAAAAACACATACATTTACTGGAGCAGGTCAATAGTGGAGTGAGCTCATCACAGGTACCTTGTGCTGTTCACCTCTGATCCAGAGAGCTGGGGTTCAAATCCCATCGGTGCTGTTTGATATATTGGATTGATACTGGACATGAGGGTTCCTCTGTCATGCCCAATTTACGATTGAGGCCATGACCAGTTAAATTTACATTGAAGTTCCAAACCCTGATGAGGCTCATGATGCATGACCTGGATATGCTCCACTTTTGATGTTTTTATCGATAACTAATTAATTAATTAATGTAAATGTGACCGTTTGGGGGTTCGTTTTTATTCCGCCATGCCACGACCCATTCCCTTTCTCATTCAATGGGTTTGAAATGTTTTCTTTTGGAGAATATTTAAATTATGATCTCATTCATCATCAGGGAATAATCTTTTCGCTCGGCAAGCGGAGCAAGCCTTTTGACCTCAGACAAATTTGTAATGACAGGGGTTTCAGCCCTGCTTGAGGGAATGCCGCAAAGCTATTTTGGTGGTGCATAAACTAACAGACAGAGGTGAAAACTTAAACTCCACCCATCTTCAGTGGCGGAGGTAAGAAAAGTTTTCCATTACTTTCCCTTTAAACAAAATCATACTATCACCTGATTGGCAGGTGCATTCAAGTTGGCCTTTTTGGCATTCCGACCTAAGCACATAGTTCACGATGATAGAATCTCATGTTGAAATCCCATACACTATGTCTACTAATTTCCCGATATACCATCTGTATGAGTTGTGTAAAATTTCTCTGATACCAACTTGCGTCCGTGTCCTGCATTTGAAATGTGATGAAATGACGAGCTGACCCAGGTTGCCTCTTTGAGAAAAAGTAGTTTGTGCTAGAAATGTAAAGGTAAATATGACGAGTTAATTTGCTTCTTTGTCCATTGTTAGGAATACAACCTTGTTTTCTTTATCAATTTAGAGTTGTTCGAAAACATTGATATGATTTTCTTCTCATAATAGACTTGAGATTGCATTAACTTGTTCACATAATATTTGCAATTGTGCTAACTATTGTGCTACAAAATTGATCACTGCAGGACCACCGTTTCAGCGATGAGATTGACAAGTTGACAGGCTATAAGACAAAGTCGTTGCTGTGCATGGCCATTCAAAACAGCAATGGCGAGACGATTGGCGTTGCCCAAGCTATCAACAAAACACCTGATGGTGGTCCCTTCACTGAGGATGATGAAAAGGTATGTGCAAGCGGATTTACCTTGAGGATGTAACTCGAATAAGGTCATGCAAATATATTGAAAACTAGAAGGGCACTCGGTGGAGCGCATACCTCCCTCCACCATGCGATCTTGATCCACGAGAACTTATTGGGCCAAATAAAAATTTGAAATATCATGCTACATATTGTTTTTGACCCTATCTCTCAAAGTGAAGAATCACTTTAAAAATTAAGTAATTATCGGATCCAGATCTGGATTTGTATCTTCACCAAAATCGAATCAATTTGTTCTTGTCACACTCTCAATCTGTTCACCAAGTTTCATCCGAAGCATTCCACAACTTTTTGAGATGTCGTGATAGACTGTACATATATCAGTCAGATCGACCCCCCCTCTCAATTGTGAAGAATGTCTTAAGAAAATTATTGGATCTGGATCCGGCTTCGGATCTTCACAAAAATTGAATCAATTCTTCTTTGTCACACACCCAGTGTGCCCACCAAGTTTCGTAAAAAATCCGTCCACAACTTTTTGAGACATCCTGCACACAAACAGATAAACAAACAAGAAAAAGATATCCTGCAGAGCACAATACTTGCAAAATCCACCCCCCCTCTCTCCAAAGGGTGCGGTGGATACATCAAATTGTTCATTTCATTAAGATTAAAATTGGCCATCTTAATCATCCGATAATCAATCAGATGAAAATTGATTATTTTTCAGATTGAAATGGATGATTTTAGAAGTTTGACCTTGAGTTGACCTTTGGCCTTTTGACCTCAAAAATAGTTGCTTTGCAATTCAGTGATGGACTTTGCAAATCATGTTCAACTTTCAAGTTAACAGGATGTAAATTGATGATTTTTCAGTCGAAAATTGATGATTTTAGAAGTTTGACCTCGAGTTGACATTTTGATCTCAAAAATAGTTGGTTTCTCAATTCAGTGATGTATTATACAATTGCTGTTTTAATTTTCAAGTCGATCAGATGAAAATTGATGATTTTAGAAGTTTGACCTTTAGTTTAACTTTGACCTTTTGACCTCAAAAATGGTTGCTATCCCAATTCAGTGATGCAATATGCAAATCTTTTTCAAATTTCAAGCCAATCGGATGAGAAATGACGATTTTAGTAATGTGACCTCAAGATGACCTTTGACCTCTGATCTTTGACCTCAAAATCAATAGGCTTCTCAGTTGAGAGTACCTCTTCCATTTGTTAAAGTTTCATGATGATCGATTTAGAATTGTGACCTGTAGGCGTTTGACAAACAGACAGACACACAGACAGAATAACAAAATCTACTAACCAATATACAGTACTTGAAAAATCTTCGATTTTGCAAGTAACAAACGGACAAACATACAGACAGGGGTGAAAACATAACCTCCTTCCACCTTCGGTGGCGGAGTTAACAAATTGAGAGGATTTTGCATTGTCAAAAGGAGAAAACAAACATCTAAAGATAGATGAAGTCAAGCAGGAACAGTAAAACAAATTGGAATTCACCAAAAATCCACTCCAGTACAATTACGTGATAATAGCCTTTTGTCTTGAAATATTTGTTTCCTCTGCCACCGAAAGTGGTCGGAGGTTATGTTTTCACGTCTGTCTGTCTGTCTGGTTGTCTGTGAGCAGGATATCTTTAAATGTTATGGACAGATTCGGACAAGTTGGTGGACATGTTGGGTGTGTAACAAAGAAGGAAGAATTGATCAGATTTTGCTGATTATCCAGTTACATGATTTTTTTTTCATGATTCTTCACCATTGATGGGGCTAAAAACGATATATAGCAGGATATCTCAAAAGGTTGTGGAATGGATTCAGACAAAACTTGGTGGATGAGTTGGCTGTGTGACAAGAATAAAGCCGATTCGATTTTGGTTCAAGTCCGGATGCTGATCCAGACTCAGTGGGATATCAGTGGGATATAAAATGTAAACTGTTCAGCCTGGTGGAGGTATACGCTCTCCCGAGTGCCGTCGCAGACTTTTGTCAATGTCAACATCTGTAGTATTTCTAACATTCTGTGATATGTTTTATTACCAGGTGTGTTTCTTAAATGATGTGTTAAGTTTATACAAGGAAAGGCACCTGCATACGTAGCCATGGGAATTTATTGGAAAATTGAACTCGACATCAAAACTGAGAATTAAAGAATCCGATCATTACTGCATTTTTCGGCTTACATCCCCAGATGATAAAAAAACCCCACCATTAAACAGTAAGTTCAAGTTGATTATTTTCGCAGTAATTTCTGAAAAGGTGTGTGATATTTCAGAGCAAATCCGAGACCCACATTGACAAAAAAATAAAATAAAAACTACTGTCATCATTGTAATTACTGCAAGATTCCCTGACGTTGCATTTGCTGTTTAATGGTGCACCTTTTGAATAAAGGTGGAAAATGAAAAATGTGACAATGATTGGGTGTAGTAATTTTTCTTTTGTGGAATGAGTTAATTCCCCAAAACAAAAACAAGCAGAAACAAATATTGAGGGTTTTTTTTGAATTACAGATGGAATAATTACAAAATTTATTGTTATCTCCCACCCCTCATCCTCTCTCCCTGGATGCCCTTACTATAATTCACAGCCCTGTTTTTATGTGTTTGTTTGTTTGTTGCACTGTTCCTCCTACAGTTCTGGGCTGATTACATCCATACTTGCTAAATTGCTACATAGGATCAGCATGACCACAATTAATGTATCGGGGTGTTTTTTTAATCGCTGCTGATAGTCTTGAGGGAGGAGGGAGGGGGGAAAGAAAACAAATTCTCTATGTAAATTCTCTATGTAAATGGACTTCCGGTTCCGGTTTTGAGCGGCAAGAGGTCTCCTTCGGGGCTCCCTGCTGACATTCTCAAAGTTAAGTTCCGGTTGTTATTTGTCCCGTTTTAACTGTTTAATTTTCTCACCTACATGTTAATGTGTGTTCCTAGTTCGGTTTTGTTTCAAAAATCGTGCTATTTTGTGAGTATTTATGTCGACGTTCTTACTTGGTGTTTGAGGCCTAGTCCTAGGTTTGAGGCCTACCGGTTCCACTCGGTGTTCGATCGTTTTTTTTTTGTTTCTTTGTTTGTTTTTTCTCCCCATTCCTTCAATTTCTATCCTCCCCATTACCTTCAATTTTCATCCTCCCCACTTTCCAAACATCCCCCATTCTCCCAACTAATCTCTTTCTTATCTCAAAAAAAAAAAAATATATATATATATATATATACCCAACAACAACAACAACAACACGCTCACCTTCTCCCGATTCTGCTACTTCTTCTTCCTCTTAACTTCCTCCTCGTCTTCCTCGATTTCTTTTTTTTTTACACTTCCATGACCTAATCTGTTGAACTCTCTCATACATTAATATTAACAACAAAAACGATCTTATAATGCTTCATCTTCCTCTCTCACACATGTGGTACTCTTTACTGTTTCACAATGCACTTCTCTTCTGCTATTTTAACAGACTACTCTCATTTCGACCTCTCCTTCATTCCTTGCCTAAAAAATCCAACTATTACAGCGCTTCTTCTCTCCATGCTCTGAATTCGCCTTCATTGCATCCATCAAGAATTGTGTTAAATCGCATCTCTGACCTAAAACTTTTAAAAACCACAGTTTGCCATGGATGCTCGCTTTCCATCAACCATTCTTTTTTTCCAACTTCAGTGCCAACTCACCCCCCTCACCCCTCACTCTCACTCTCAAAGCAACCATCCCACTCTTCTCCCTCCAAGCCTCCCTCTCACCTCTTTCAAAAATTCCCCCTCACCTTTCTCCCACCTTTCATCCCCCTCACTCTTCCTTCTCTAAGTTGCCCCCCTCTCATCCACCAACCTGCCTCCCTCCACTGCCCTCTCACCTCCATCTCTTCACTCCACCTCCTCAAATCCTCAACTGCCATCTTCCTTGTCTCTTGTCCCCCCTCTCTCCCAGCACCACAGAGCCTTTTCTCCTCCTCATTCGGCCCCCTCCCCTCGCTATTCTGCAATACCCCACACTCCTTCAGCAACCCTCCTTACCTCCCCCCCTCCTCCCTCCTCCCTCCCCCCCCCGCCCCCTCCACCTCCTGCACCCAAAGCCTCCTCCCCTACCTCTTCATTAAAAGTGTGGACCTCAAATATCCGGGGCCTTCGCTCAAACCTTTCAGATCTTTCCATGCAGGTTGCCACTGACAAACCAGACATTATCTGCCTAACAGAAACTTTCCTCTCCCAAGACGTGTCTGACTCCCAAGTATCTCTCCCTGGTTACTCCCTCTTACGGTATGACAGACCTGAGCCTCGTCCTGGTGGAGGTGTTGCTCTCTTCATCAAAGACTCTATTCCTCACTCTCCCTGCACTGCTCTCACTCCCCCACACCCCCAGGAATACCTCTGGCTTCGGCTTCCCCTCCACTCCCACCTCATGTTTATATGTGTACTGTACCGTCCACCGAACAGTGATGACTCCATCTACACCTCACTCTCCGAAAACATGGACCATCTTCTATCTTCTCATCCAAACTCTCTCTTCCTCTTATGTGGCGACTTCAATTGTCATCACGCCAGTTGGCTAGGTGTGGGTACCTCTCTCACCTGCCATGGGACATCAGCAAAAGCTTTCTGTGACTCATTGGGACTGACTCAATCGGTCAACTTCCCGACCCGGATCTCAACCAATGGTACTCCATCTCTTCTGGATCTGATTTTGACAAATTTCCCTGACAATATCTGCTGCTCTTCCTTCGCTCCAATTGGTTCTTCTGACCACGTCCTTGTTAAAGTGGACATCTCTCTGGCTGTCATCAGAGAACCACCTCACCGCCGTCGAGTCTGGCATTTCACTCAAGCCGACTGGCAGGGTCTCCGAGCAGCCATCAAACTTACAGACTGGTCTCCTATCACTACTTTCTCAAACATCAACTCATCCTGGGAATTCTTTCAAAGAAACTTGCTCTCCCTCATGCACAGATTTATCCCCTCTCGTGTTCAGTTGTCTTACCCTTCCTCCCGCCCTTGGTTTACTGAAGCTTGTGGTGAGGCAGTTGTCCTGAAACAACTTGCCTTTGCCTCATGGAAAGCAAACCCAACTGAGGGCAATCTCAGTTCTTTCCACAAAGCTCGGAACAAGTGTGTATCTACCCTCAGGAGAGCCAGAAAACAACATCTTTCTCATCTCAAGTCTGAACTCTCAAACCTCTCTCCCTCCTCAAAATCCTGGTGGCGTTTAATCAAATCTGTTTCTGGTGTATGTTCCCCCTCCATCCCCTCCCTTACCTCAAATGGCCGCACTGCTGATTCCACACGTGATAAAGCTGAATGTCTAAACTCGGTGTTTGCAGCTAAATCTTGTGTCCCAAACCCATCACTATCTCTACCCACTTTACCCAGTCGCACCCAACTGTCCCTGGACTCTGTATCCTTTTCTCCTGACAAGGTGGAGAGCTTGCTTTCAAACCTCGAGTCAGATTCTGCAACCGGTCCAGACGGCATCAGCCCACGTGTCCTCAAAGCCTGCTCTTCTGCTCTTGCTCACCCTCTCTCTGTTCTATTCACCCTCTCATTTTCCCAAGGTCATCTGCCATCTGCTTGGAAATCTGCTAACATCACTGCCCTGCATAAAAAGGTGCAAAAACAGATCCCTGTAACTACAGACCAATCAGCCTTCTCCCAATCATCAGCAAGGTTATGGAATCCATCATTGCTTCAGACATGAAATCCTTCCTCTTCTCCAATGGCTTGATTTCCAATCATCAATTTGGTTTCAGACCAGGTCACTCTACCCTGGATATGCTGCTACTGCTCTCCCATCAATGGATGGAGGTCCTCAATGCCAGACAGGAAATCCGAGCCGTATCCCTGGACATATCACGTGCTTTTGACACAGTCTGGCACCCTGCCCTACTCACCAAACTCTCTTCCCATGGTATTCAAGGCCATCTCCACTCATGGCTCGCAGACTTCCTCTCCTGTCGCAGTCAACGTGTGGCCCTAAATGGAGTTCTTTCATCCCCTCTTCCTGTGCAGGCTGGAGTTCCTCAAGGTAGCGTTCTGGGCCCTGTTCTTTTTCTGGTTTTCATCAATGATCTCTCGGACTCTCTGGAAAATCCTCTATTTCTCTTTGCCGATGACTCCACCCTCTGCCGTACCATCTGTCATCCCTCAGACCGGCAAGCAGCAGCTTCTTCGCTCACTGCAGATCTGGATAAAATCACAAACTGGTCCAACACGTGGAACATGTCTTTCAATCCACACAAATCTCACACTCTCACTATGTCTCTTCGAAAGGACCGTTTAGAAAACCCCCCCCCCCATCCACTTTCTCAACAATCCTCTGGAAGAAGTCTTTTCTTTCAAGCTTCTGGGTCTCACTATCTGCCATGACCTTTCCTGGGAAAGTCACATTTCCAACCTCGCCTCAAAAGCCAGTCGCCGACTGGGAATCCTCCGTCGTGCAAAGTCCTTCCTCGGCCCTCTTGAGCTCCTGACCACTTACAAAGCTTTTGTCCGTAGCCTGATGGAGTACTGCTCTCCCCTCTGGGCTGGTGCTCCTGCCTTCCACCTTTCTCGACTTCACGCTGTCGAAACCAGGGCTTTTAAGATCATTGGCATCTCCCGCAATGAAGCTGAGTCTTTGGGCCTCTCACTCAATCACCGCAGGTTGGTCGGTGGTCTTTCTGTCTTCTACCGACTCCTCTCCAGCCTTGCCCCCCTGCTCTCTCTGCGATTTGTCCCAACCACATTTCCACAGGGCGCTCAAGGTCCGCCAACAACCCCCTTCTGGTAAAACTACCAAAATCACGAATCACTGCTCATCTTCACTCTTTCATTCCTCTTTTTTCCCGCCTTTGGAATAAACTTCCTCACTCTATTCTTTCCCATTCTTCCCTCCAGGCTTTCAAAACAGCTGTTCACCACCACCTCTTATCTTCCCCCATCCAAATCCTCGATCTTTTCTACCCCCGATAATCCACCCAAGCCCACTTCCTTCAATTCTCCTGCTTTCCTTCCTGAAAGTCCCTGTAATGTCCATCTTCTCCTCGCCATGTTCCCCGTCCCATCCCCATCCCTCTCCCTTCCACAGTTCACCTGTGTCTGTTCCCCAATGTTTTGTCCCTCCCACTCCCACCCCTCTTGTCTCATGCCTCCTTGCTGTGAGTTGTGTGTTAGCTCTCATACGAGCCTCGACCAAGGTATACAAAAAAAAAAAAAAAAAAAAAAAAATGTGTATCGTGCAGCACCACCTTTAGGTGGGGGAGGGTATTACAAGTCCCCACCATTTACAGTACAGTATTCCTGTCCCCTAATTTTCCAGTGCAGTGAGGTGTTTTGAATTATAAGCAGTTGTGTTTTTGTTTCATGTGCATAACCCAGGTTATATATTTATTTTTGGCTATACTGAGCAGTCAGTTGCCTATACACCACCGAAATATAGGCGATCCGCCGCTTGAAAAAAACATTTCTTTGGAGTGCTTGCTTGAGTGGCAAAGCCACTTGGCGAGCGCTCTTCAAGCTTCGATGGCGATACGTCAGCGCGGTTCTCCGTGGGGACATTTCCGGAGCAAAGAAGGCTAAATAAATGAGATGATTGCAATGAGTAAACAAGTGAAATCCTTCAATGCAGCGCATGTGGTGAATCAAATGAGTACACTAATGTTCAAATATGCAATTTATGCTTTTTCAGTTGAAAAACAATTAAAAAGCAAACTTAATATTTGAAATGTAAAAATCTTGTTATTATTGTGATAAGCACCTTGATATATAACAGAAGGAATGAAATCGTTCGATACAGCGTGGCAGGAGGCCGCAAAAGAATGATTGTAAGCAAATTTCAACTATTAATGCATGACGAAACACTTGTTTATGGCTAATATTAAAGAGAATGATGGCATAAGAAGAACTTAGCCTGGAATCCTCGTGCATAACACCGCCCACACAACACACGTGGGGGGCGGGGGGGACACCGGACCCACCGGAGACGTGGTAGACGACGCCGGGGACATTTCAGACTCGGTACAATTGTATACAGCGCACGCACTGTAAAAATGTTTTCAGTTGTTGGAAAGCAATGAATTGCAACATCATGGCAGGATAGCTGAGCGGTATGCACATTCGCTTCTCAGCTGTCTCGCCTGGGTTTGAATCCCAACCGAGCTATAAACTGTCATGCACTTTAAATTCAAGTTTTACTTCGCACATTACTCGCTTATCTCATTGGGGGTGCAGATAAGATAAGCAGTCACACGAATGGATGGATCCTTGCAGGTTTAAGTTAGGCTTTGGTTTGAGACTGAAGATTACTAGAATTGCATTTTGATGAAATGAGTTTTGTGAAAAGCGCACAAGTGTGTGTGTTACGCCCCTTGGGTTGCCAGTTCTGCGGGAGAGTAAAAAGACAACAAAGCTTGGGAGTCTGTGGGTGACCGTTTCATACCGCAATGGCGACTGCAGCAGAATGCTGAGTCACGTGACATGGCATCTGTAACAAAACAGTTTATACCAGAAAAAACACTACTCGTATATGTATATTTATAGGTAGTTATACGACAATCCTCACCTCATAGCTTTTGTTTTTGATGAGTGTCATTTCACATAAAAGGGGATGTGG
>NC_140968.1:96572370-96574870 GCF_056783735.1 Eptatretus burgeri | reverse complement strand
CGATCTTAACACCAAGTGGGTCCAGCGGCCCACAACGACAGCGAGGGGATGGATGGTGCGGAGGGGTACATCTCCTAATCTACCCTAACCATTTAACAGTTAAACTACCCCGGGGCTTTCAACAAGCGCCTCTCGCTTAAACTATTCGTTCTAACAACCCAGATTCCCGTCGCCTGTGTTGGTGTCCTCACAATTTCGGGCCTCGCCCCCCAATTTTCTTCCCGTGCCCTCACACGGTCTCCTGGCTGGGACACGTGGCTCCTTCTGGCAGGCACGACCCTCTGCCGAATCTCCCGCTATGGCACCCCCGGGCACTACACTGCCTCCGAGCCTACCAGCTCCCTAACACCGGGGAGTGCCCCCCATGGCACCTCCCCTGAAACGCACACGTGGCAGGCCGGCCTCCCGGGCCCCTTTCCGAGGGTCACCCGTGCCCACAACACTGCCCACGCGGCTAATGGCGCCCCGGGCCCCCGCACCAAGCGGGCGCACCCGTGCCCACTACTCTATCCCGGCCCCCCATGGGCCCTTGGCCTACCGCGGCCGACTAGCCTGGTGCCCGGGGTACCCACTCAGCGATACTCACCTTTCGCAGCCACGCTCCCAAGCCCGTCAACAGGGCTCCTGCACCCCTCCAAATGGGTTTCGAGCCTACACTCCCACCAACAACAAAACGACCTCCATTTTTCAATTTGACTAACTCAGCTAACTCACTTTACTCTGACCCCGGGGTCCCTTGGGCGGGAGTCACTCCTCCCCCCAATCACTCATCGCACCATGCATTCCCCATTCGCTCCACACACACAGACCCGCTGGCCTCACTCACTCAACATGTCTCCACATCATAACTCACCAACTCTTCAACACACACACCACTGAACTCTGCCATCCTTCTATCTGCATCCCCTAACTAACTCGTGCTCCCACGTCGTCCCTTAAACTACAGCACGTTCCTTTTAACACTACGTAGCTAAACTACGTCCCCTCTACACATCCAAAGTCTGTCTCTGTCTCTAAATCAATCATTTTATTTCCCAACCTAAATCTGGCTACAATCCCTCTAACTAATCCATTCCACGGACTCCATGAGGACTTACCCCTGCCCCATGAAGTCGGTCTAACTAAGCTAACCCTTCCCCCTAACTAGTTTCCATCCTGTGCCCAGGTAAGGGGGTCTTTCACCCCTTGCCCAGGAATCCTGTACACCCGAAAGTGAGGCTTGCTTTTTTTTTTTTTCCCATGCGCATCACCTGCGCGGCAACTCAGAGCTCGCGCACTTTGCACCTGCCCGTGACGTCATGCAGCTGCACGTGTTCCTCGTCCCTCCTTGGACGGGACCATCCGGCAGAGATACCCCTCCTGCCGGATTCCAACCCCACGTGCAGCCATGACGTCACCGTGCGCATAAAAAAAACAAGCCCCACGTCTCGAGGGGTTCCCCACGCGAACACATGTGCTTTGCCCGTTGGAGCTTAACACACACGATCGCGTGGAGAACCCGTCCGGTCCAAATCCATTTACCTGCCTAAACTTTGTCCGTCCGCGGGATCGGCAAATCCACCGCGTGCGTTTCCGGATCGGGACTTCACTCTCGCAAGCGAGCACGTGGCGGTCTCGTGCGTTGCACAGCACGAACCGCGTGCTCACTGCTGGGTGAACCCGGCACAGTCCTCGAAACAGCTACAGCCGCTACCCGGCTTTCTCTCCTCTGTCGCCGTCTCCGTCTCCATTCCACCCACGCATACCTGCGTGTTACGACGCACACAGTCCACTCCATCACATTCACACGGGGAGACGCGGCTGCGTGCTCCCGCATGCCAACCGACATCTCCCTCTCATACCGCTCTCTCACACACACGGTCTCCCTTGCACACAGCGACCTTGCACACGGCCGTTCACTCACGCGTGCCTCACTACTCACACAAACCATACTACTCACACAAACCATACTACTCACACGTGGTGCTCCATTCACTCGCGCGGGGGCACTCACCCGCGGTCCCTCACCCACACACGCGAGGGCACTCAACCGCTGTGCCTCATCCACACACCGTGCCTCACTCATACACGCGGGGGCACTTAACCGCGGTGCCTCATCCACACACGTGGGGGCACTCACCCGCGGTTCCTCACTCATACTGGCCGTTTCACTCACACACACGGCCTCTTCCATACACGGTACCTCATCCACACACGGCGTGCTGGGAAGCACGTACTCCGGCACCATCGCCACCACACCACTCACACACGGGGTCGCTTCCACACACGGGGACGCACTCACCCCTTGCACCACACACACAGGGACAACCACACTGGGGATTCGTGTCCCCACAAGGGTCTCCGGGGCCTCTATACCCCCCAAGCTCTCCAAGCACCTGTCCACAGCACCCGTCCTCTCAACCTCGCAAAGCACGACCGAACTCACCTGGTCGTGACTCGCCTCAAGGGGGCATACTCCCTCCCCTCGTTCCTGGAGGAGGCCATCCAGGTGCTCGCACTG
>NC_140968.1:96557370-96564870 GCF_056783735.1 Eptatretus burgeri | reverse complement strand
ACACACACACACACACACACACACACACACACACACACACACACACACACACACACACACACCCCGATGAAGAGGAATTGAACCAAGACAGGAGAGGAGTTGAGGCTATGGTCTCTCGGTACCTTTGCATAATTGATATGTGGTACCCGAACGTGCCACCAATACGTTTGGGGGGAATGCTCCGTGGCGCGGTATCCCCCTGACAGCTGGCGTGTCGTCTCTTGCTTCGGGCAGCTCACGTCGAGACCAATGGCATGAAGGAGGGCTTGAGCTGGGAGGGTGGAGTCCAAAGCGAGTGTACAGAGTGGTAGGTGGGACCAGGTGGGTGGGTGGAGTCAGTGTCCTGTGGGCGGATAAGAGGAGGAGGAGCCCAGCGATGACTACAGAAGGCAGTGTCGAGGTGATGACGACAGTAGGCAGAGTCGAACACCAGCTTGAGCGGGAGGAAAGACAGGGCAGAGAGAGGAAGAAGGATCCGCTCGGACCTTTATAGGCCCCGTGGCGCGGGACGGGTGGGGGCACCCAGAAACTCAGTGACGTCACCCGAATTGGGTGCTCTGATTGGCCCCGACCCCCTGCACGGCCCGGCTGCAATGGCCGGAAACAGCAACATTCCATTTCCGACAAGGTGACCCCACTCCGCAAATATGTCTTGCTCCGACCTCACGACATGAAACGAATCGCCCACACCAAACTCCACACCATGAATCGCCTTGCAAAACCCCCCGGACCATGCCCTGATGACTGGCCGAGGGCAGCGTCGGTCCCACATGCCCGCTCGGGTGTCCCCGACCAGCGCTGGCCAACGCGCCCGGTCCGTGTGAGCCACGTGGCCCGAGCTGCACAACATGCCTCTGTCCGATCACAGCTTCGCTGGCTGTAGAGGCGGGGGGGGGGGGTAAGATGTTATGGCGAACCCATGCACACCACCAATACGTTTGTAATTTCACTGGGTCCCTCCACATCGAGCATAGATGTGTCCATTCGCATTGAGCATGGATGTGTCCAACATCGAGCATAGATGTGTCCAACATCGAGCATAGATGTGTCCATTCGTAAGATGTGTCCATTCGTGCCTGGCTCTGTACGATAACAAAGTGTCACGAGTGGCACACAGGTCTGCCTTTGAGAGCACGTTCCGTACAACATCTTCCTTTCCGATCCGCCATTACGCACGTGGCCAGCGCTTGTATTCACCCGATTCTGCTATCGTGTGCGCGAGACGAAACCCGATCTATATAATTAGTCCAGAAATTGATTGAAAGGAACGCGTCGCTTGCGCCTTGCACACTCGCATCCCACGCAACGTGGCGTGGGGTTGCCTTTCTATTATCGGCCTCGGTACGCGTTCCGTGCAGCGTGGGCGTTGTGCTGGGTGTGTTTCTTGTATTGTGGAAATACCATTGAGTAGAAATTACCGCTGCGTGTGCGTTTGGCAGGCTGTGTTTTCTACGGAGGGGTGTGGGTGTAATGCCTGCTGGCCCTTTGCTGAGGACCTATCTCACAGCGAAGGGCGCACGTGGCTCAGATTTACCTCAGGAATAATCAGAAAAGAAGAGTAGGGATGAAGTTAGAAACGAAACAAAGAAGGAATGATGTAAGCAAACCTAGCTATGAGATCCTCGCAACGCACGTCCCTGTAGTCCCGCTAGACAAAAGGGAAGGGACTATCTACACGTATATTAATGGAATAACTGTCTTGGGACCACTATCTGTTTGATGCATGGGGTATATGTATACATATATATTGTACACCAAACTGCTAATCTATTTCTTTCATGAAAGCAATCAGTTCAGTCGAAGTTGAAATCGAAATTTTGCCTGAAATAATTGATGCAAGTCACATCGTGGCGATTGGAGTCGTATTCGAATAAATACGGAATATACCAAATATGGTATTTGGTAAAATGCCTCAAGTGGAGCGACATGCTACTCACCCACCCACTGAGCCATGCACCCACCGGTCACACAATGACAAAATGTTTGGACGTTTTTAGCAAATATAAAGAATAACTACTGGATGGTTGCATTGAATCACCTGCGCCACCTAAGGTGGACAGAGGTTGTTTTCACTCATGTTTGTTTGTGTGTCTGTCTGTTTGTCTGTAAGCACGATATCTCAAAAAGTTATTGACGGATTTGGAGGAAACTTGGTCAACAGGTTGGGTGTGTGACAAGGACGAATTGATTATATTTAATGAAGATCCGGATAATATAATTTTTGAAGTGATTTTTCACCATTGAGAGATCGGGCCAACAATGATATGTCACACGATATCTCAAAATGTTGTGGATGGATTCGAACAAAACTTAGTGGATGAGTTGGTTAGGTGACAAGAACAAGCTGATTAGTTTTTAGTTCAGGTATGGATGTAGATCTGGCCTATCAGTGGGCTACAAAATGTAAACTGTTCAACTTAGCGGAGGTATGTGCTCCACAGAGTGCCGTTCTAGTTAAAAAAAAAGAAGTAATGAGTGCGATGCACACACCGGTGCTCATTCGAAATTTGAAAACCATCGGTTTACTGGAACTTGAGATCGAGATTTTGACTGCAATGATAAAAGTCACGCAGCGTCATTTTGAATCATTTAGCACCAGTATGTTTTTATTCCGTTTTCCTCCACCCACGCTCGTGCTGAAACACATACATATACATACATACATAGTTACAATATTTTCACACACGTTAATGTGGAGGGACCCAGTGAAATTACAAATAGTAAATTGTGAATGTAATTATTTGTTGACACACATCAGGTTTTTGATGTTCACCTATTACTGACCCTGTTGTGTCTCATCGTGAGGATGAAAGTTTCGGTTTATATTAATGTTGTCACTATATCAATGTTGATGTGGACGTGACATTTAGGAGGTTAATTTGGTGACGTCTGATTGGTGTGTTAACTTCGAAGTCGAGATTGTTTTAATTGTTGATGTTGAAGGAGTTCTGCTGGGAGAACGATATTTTTGGCAAATGTGCGATATCGTGAACCACCATTGGAACTGATGTCATGAAAGCCTGTTGTGCATGATAAAGCGACGTACAGTTGTCCATGGGAAAACAGGTTTCCCCAGGTGAAGGCTAACTCTTTGTAGTGTTTGTCCTTGGCCCTTATTTATTGTTATGACAAATGCTGGTTGATTTGGGATCTGGCGATGACGTAGCTGAAATGGTGTTGTTGGAATTATTGGAAACAGTTTGAAGATTATCTACGTATGCAACAAATGACTTGTCAAAAGAAGCAAAAGGACACTCGCCAAACAAATGCACATTGAAAGTGCACATGAAAGAAATGCATTTTTTTTGTTTCTTTTTCATCAGAATATTTGTCAGAGGTCAATGGTCAGGCAGTTATATTAAAGAATTTATTTGCATGTGTAAAGTGGATGCTGACGTGACAAGATCTAAATTCTATTCCAGGGTTGCACTTCAAGTCAGTTTGTAGAAAAGATAGAATGAGCAGAGAGGTGTGGGTGGAGAGAGTGTGGGTGAGGGGTGCAGTGTGCCACCAAAGGTGGACATACGTTATGTTTTCACCCTTGGATGTCTGTTTGTGTGTCTGTGAGCAGGATATCTCAAAGAGTTGTGGACGGATTCGGACAAAACCTAGCAGACATGTTGGTTGAGCGACAAGAATGAATTGATTAGATTTTGGTGAAAATCTGGATCTGGATCCAGATAGTGGAATTTTTAATTTTTTTAAGTGATTCTTTACCATGGAGAGAAGGGGCCAAAATGATATGGAGCACGATATCTCAAAATGTTGTGGATGGATTACAACAAAACTTGGTGGATGAGTTGGTTAGTTGACAAGAACAAGCCGATTAGATTTTAGTTGAGGTGCGGATGCAGATCTAGCCTATCAGTGGGCTACAAAATGTAAACTGTTCAACCTGCAGGAGGTATGTGTTCCACCGTGTAAACTGTTCACAGGTATGTGAACAGTGTAAACTGTTCTAGTTTAAAAAGTAACGAGTGCAATGCAAATACGGGTGCTCATGCGAAATTTGAAAACCATCGGTTAAGTAGAACTTGAGATCGACATTTTGACTGCAACGTAAAAGTCACGCAGCATCGATTTGAGCTAATGTGTGGGCAGTCTTCATTGGAGGAATACGGGACTTTCAAAATGACTGGATCCACCCTAGAATGCTTTGCGAGCATGCACAGAAACCCCAAGCAACAGTGGCCATCAGAGCAAGCTAACCTATAGTGTGTGTGTGTGTGTGTGTGTGTGTGTGTGTGTGTGTGTGTGTGTGTGTGTGTGTGTGTGTGTGTGTGTGTGTGTGTGTGTGTGTGCAAAATAAGGATTGTTACCGACAATGGATTACCAAGCTTCAAAAAGAAGTCCAACATACAGTGCCTATAGAAAGTCTACACACCCCTTTCAAAATTTTCACCTTTTTGTTGCCTTATAGCCTGGAATTAAATTGCATTAAATCAAACTTTTTATACCTTTATTTACACATCGTAACCCACAACTTCCTACTGAAAAAAAAAATTCTACAAATCTTAGAAAATGAATTTAAAATACAAAACTATAATGTCTTGGTTGGATAAGTGTCCACCCCCCTGAGTTAATACTTGGTGGAAGCATCTTTGACAGCAATTACAGCTGTGAGTCTGTTGGGATAGGTCTCTCCCAACTTTACACACCTTGATTGGGCAATATTTTCCCATTCTTCTGTACAAAACTGTTCAAGTTCAGTCAAGTTGCGTGGGGAGTGTTGATGGACAGCAATCTTGGTCATGCCACAGATTTTTGATTGGATTTAGATCGGGGCTCTGACTGGGCTACTCAAGGACATTTATCTTTTTGTTCCTTAGCCACGCCAGTGTAGATTTGGCTGTGAGCTTCGGGTCATTGTCATGCCTAAAGGTGAACTTCCGTCCCAATTTCAGCTTTCTTTCAGAGGTCAGCAGGTTTTCCTCTTGGATTTTTCTGTATTTTGCTCCATATATTTTCCCTTCTATTCTGACAAGTGCCTCAGTCCCTGCTGATGAGGATCATCCCCAGAACATGATGCTGCCACCACCAGGCTTCACAGTGGAGATGGTGTTCTTTGGGTGATGTGCTGTGTTGGGTTTGCACCAAATGTAACGTTTTGCATTTAGGCCAAAAAGTTCCATTTTGGTTTCGTCAGAGCACAAAACTTTTTGCCATGTGGCTTCAGAGTGGTTTTTTTCAGACCTCAAATGGGACTCAAAGTGGACTTTTTAGATCCTTGTGGAGGATCTCTAAGTCTTACTCGCGTTGTTGTTCTTGTGGACTTTTTTGTTTCACAGCCTACAGTTTTCATCAAAACCTCCTGAAACTTGGCATATATATGTAAAAATACCCTGCGCAGACAGTAACGATCTCCGATTTTGAAAATTCCTCCTAGAAAAAAAAAGTTATGACGTCAAAATATCGCCGCAAATGGAAATCACCTATACCATTATCTCCGAAACTAGGCAAGGTTTTTGAATTTTGTTTGCGGGAATCAAGCCAGGCATTAGCACAGATAATTTATCGCAAACCTGATATATCACATTGACGTCATATTCGTTTTTATGACGTCATCATTAAGAGGATGAGGATCTTAGCTCATTCGAGCTTGTTTGATTAATGGCTTCCTTATTGCCACCCTACTGTACAAGCCAGACTTGTGGAGTGCATGGGATATTGTTGTGACATGTATATAGTGACAGACATAATGCCATGCCATAAACTCTTTCAAAGTTGCCATTGGCCTCTTGGTAGCCTCTCTGCTCAATCTTCTCCTTGCTTGGTCATCCAGTTAGGAGGGACAGCTCAGAAGGGGCTTGGTGGTACCATATGCATTCCACTTCTTAATGATTGTCTTGATTGTGCTCCAAGGGATGTTCAAGGCCTTTGAAATATTTTATACCCCTTCCCTGAGCTGTGCCTTTGCACAACTTTATCCAGAGGTGTTGTGAAAGCTCCTTGGTGCTCATGGTTGAGTCTTTGGTGTGAAATGCACCACCCAGCAGAGGAAATGTACAGGAACAGCTGATTTTTATTCTGAAATAATCTGAATCACCACAATTTAACACAGGTGGAGGCCATTTAACTTGGTGTGTAATTTTGAAGGTGATTGGTAACACCTGAGCTAATTTACAATTGCTACTATATGGGGGGTGGAAACTTATCCAACTAATATATTCTAGTTTGTATTTTTTAAATTAATTTTCTGAAATTTCTAGAATTTGTTTTTCACTTGGAAGTTGTGGGTTATGATGTGTAAATGAAGGCGGAAAAAGTCTGGTTTAATGCAATTTAATTCCAGGCTATAAGGCAACAAAAGGTGAAAATTTTGAAAGTGGGTGTAGACTTTTTATAGGGACTGTACTTGGGAAAAGTACTTGGAGAAAGAGGTATGCTTCAACACATTGAAAGATTTGGAGAACTTTCTCAGCTCACCGACAGGACTGCGATCTTACAGTTTACCTGTACTGAAGACTCCCGACAATGTGGACCGGTTCAAGGCCCAAACCCAAGACTATCGCTTCCAGTGAGTGGACTTTGAACCTTGCGGAATGCCTCCAGTGAACATGACAGGCTTCATCATTTATTTAATGGACATCTGCAATTGGAACGATGATGCTGTCCTTTGTTACCACTAAAGCCACTGTTGCCAAGTCTTCGACAAAGGACATCTTCATGACGTGAAAATACACATATCTTGTGCCAGCTATATTTACATGAGAGCCAGATGGACCAGGCAGACTTCAATGAGGGAGACGCTGGATCTGGTTTGATTGCTTCTTAAAAGCAATGGGAAGGTCATATCTGGTGCTTGTGAATGCACAGGGTAAATTTTAAATCCCCTTTAAAAATGATTTACTATTACTCATGCTCAGTATTTACTAGTAATCATGCTGTGAGGAGGGAGAGAGTGGGAGCTGTGGGAGCTTTGATGGCTGTTATAAATAGATTATTTGTCTAGTTGTGAGGCCACAAGAGAAACGAGAACAGCACTCGGTCGAGCGCATACCTCCACCAGGCTGAACAGTTTACGTTTGTTACCCCACTGATAGGCCGGATCATTATCCAGACCTCAACCAAAATCGAATTGACTTGTTCTTGTCACCCAACCAACTCATCTACCAAGTCTTGTCATCGCTCGTCGACAACTTTTTGAAATATCATGCTATATATCTTTTTTGACCCCATCTCTCAATGGTTAAGAATAACTTCAAAAATTCTCGGATCTGAATCTAGATCTGGATCTTTACCAAAATGGAATCAATTCATCCTTGTCAAACACCAAACCTGTCCACCAAATTTTGTCTGGATCCTTTCACAACTTTTTTTTAGATATCTTGCTCACAGACGGACAAACAGACAAAGTAGAAATAACTCGCAGAGCGACACTTGGCGAAACAGAACAAATTCTTTCGTATCTCCAATACAATTATCCGTTAATTTTTTTTAAAAAAAACATTAAATAAAGAAACAAACAAATAAATAAATAGATAAATAAATAAACAAACA
>NC_140968.1:96497370-96554870 GCF_056783735.1 Eptatretus burgeri | reverse complement strand
CTTTTAGGGAACATGTTTACATTCATTAATCTCATTTCATTATTCTTTATTGTCCACGTGAAACATGGAAATTCTTGTTCCACTGGAAATTCAATTCAAAAAGGGTGCATCACCACCTTTTCACATCAGTATGAAACATGTGAATTGAATTAGGCACAAATTATAGTCTAAACCAACAGCCCAAGGTAAGTTGAGCACGAAGGCGAATGCCTGAATGATTTAAAACAAAAACAAACATGAAGTGGGTGCGATGGGTCTTGCATTATCCTGTGAACCTTCAACACAGCACGTTTCTCGTACAAGGTCCACATTGAGGGGAGGTTTGTCCACATCACACACTGGGCAATCTCCCTGGGTCTTTCCAATTTCTATTTAATTTCACAAATTACCAAATGTACATGTTGTTATGTGGAAGGGAGAGGGGGGGGTGGGCGGAATCCATAGCTAGAGTGTGGTAAATGTAATATGGTCCATGTATTTTGAGTAGGTTACATTGCCTTGTATCAGGGACCTGTCAGAGTAAGTCTCTTGTAAAATGTGATGATAAAGAGGCAGCATATGTAATTTATAGACAGGATAGTCAGAGTAAAAAAAACAATAGGACCGCCTGCCCGAAATCTCACCTGGATCAGGAGCAACAGCCACTCAACCCCCCCTGCCCCACCCCTTACAAACCCCCTTAGACCATGAATTTTTTTTAATGCCATGAACAAACTTTGAACTTTGGTACATCAAGTTCAAAGTTTGTTCATGGCATTAAAAATAATGAAGAGTAATGAAGGTTGAGGTCAAATTTCATTGAAATTATGTGTAGTTCAGAGAAGAGAGCAAATACCTTTTTTGTGGGGTGGGGGGACTGATGTCAGGTCAGGCCAGATCAGATCTGTGACTTGTGATAGGTATCATGCAAACCTGTACTAACTTGTTCCATGGTCGGGTTGTCGGCGACTAAACCGTCTCCCCCACCAGGTTTTCTGGTGAGGAGGGTGTTTGGATATGGACACCCAGCAGGATTAAAAACAAAACCTGTCAAAGGGCGGAGGAGCTCCTTGTGAGCCAACGGCCATCCATATCTAGTGCCCAACTGTGTCTGCGGACGTCCTCCTGCAGTTGGGTTACTTCTTATTAGGAGGTTGGTGGCAGGATTTACACTCCGGCCACCGTAAAAACCTTCATTCCGCAAAACGCAAAAACGCAAAGAAATTTGAAAACCCACTCCGTGGGAGTACCTCCTGTGCAGCTTCCCATCGCAGGGCAGCTCAATGGATGATGGGATTGGGGCAAAGCCTTTGGGACCCCCAATCTTTCACGATAGGAGGGAAACTACGGGGTAACATTCCCAGGTCAGATTGCGGGAGAGAGTGTCGGAGTGGTGCTGAGGTGTCGTACTCCAGACGGCGGTCTCCTTGGGTTAACCTGAGACGGTCCCTTCGGGTGGGTGCCTGGAATGTCCTATTCCTAAGAGAGGATGATCACCTGTCTCTGTTGTCATATGAGCTCAAGCGTTTGGACATCGGTATTGCAGCTCTCTCTGAGGTTCGAAGACCGGATTGCGGCGAGATCATGGCGGGTGGTTACACATACTATTGGTCTGGTCGCTCTCATGGTTACCATGCTCAAGGAGTTGCTGTAGCTGTGTCCAATAAGCTGACTCCAATGATAATTGAGGTAACACCATTCAACGAGCGTATTATGAGACGAAGGATTCGTCACTCCTTGGGTGTCATTTCCCTGGTCTCTGTTTCTGCTCAGACTGAGGCGAGTGATCTCACCGTGAAGGATGCATTCTACACCACGCTCGAGTCTGTGGTTGATCAGTGCCTCAGACGAGATACACTTCCAGTCTTGGGGGATTTAAATGCATTGACTGGAACTGATAGGGACGGTTATGAGGTGTGTGTTGGTCCCCATGGGTCTGGAATTGTGAACCTCAACAGAACTAAGTTCCTTGACTTTGCAAGAAGTCATGGACTTAGGGTGGCTGGTCATGGTTTCAGCGCCCACAAGCTCATTGCTGGACTTGGTATTCCAACGCTGGCGGTGTGGCCAAGGAGATTGACCGTGTCATTTATGGTTGCTGGAGGATGATCCAGAACTGCAGGGTCTACTGGAGTGCTCAGTTCCTCAATACTGATCACCGGCTTGTTGTAGCAACTCTGAATTTGCATCTTAAATGCAGGAGAATGGTACCATCCCAACCGAGGCTGGATGTTGGCAAGCTCAAGGATGAGAGGGTAGCTGAGGAGTTTGCAATCAAGCTGAGTGGAGATTTGGCAGGTCTGGGTGCTTTGGGAGGTCCTGAAGAGTTGTGGAGCACCTTCAAGATCACCGTCCTTGATGTTGCCGGTGGATGTCTTGGAACTCACCCAAGGGCAAAGAAGAATTCTGTCTTTCAAGGGACACTGGATACCATTAACCAGAGTCGCAGGGCCAGGCTGAATGGCAGAGCTGAGCTGTTCAGGGAGCTGAGGCGTAAAACTTTACGAGCGATAAGGGTGGACAAGGAGGCCTATGTGCGAGGAATCTGTGAGGAGGTAGAGCATCACCTGTGCTCAAGTGATTCTCGTCCCGCTTACAGGGGAATTCGCGCATTGCGTTCATCCAAGCCCATCCCTCGGTGTACTGCAGTTAGATCAGAGGGTGGTCGGACAGAGGGGTCTGAAGTGAAGGCCCACCAGGCTGGTTACTTTGAGCGGTTGTACCAGGCTGATCTATCAGCTGTTGAGTTGGACGTCAGAGGTGTTACAATCCCTGTTGCTGACCTTCCAATCAAATGTCATCCACCTTCGCTTGTGGATACACAGGCTGCGGTGAACCGGTTGAAATGGGTCAAAGCTCCAGGGATCTGTGGCCTCCATGCTGAACTTCTCAAGGCTGGTGGAAGTGCTGCACTCGTGTCGTTGCATGCAGTTTTGTGCTCTGCTTGGAACACAGGCATCATCCCAACTGACTGGAAGAGGGGCCTTGTTGTCCCTTTCTGGAAAGGGAAGGGTGATCGTCAAGCCTTCCACAACTACCGAGGGGTGACGCTGCTCTCAGTGCCGGGCAAGGTCTTCGCTCAGATAATTCTTGATAGGGTTCGCCACCATCTGCTTGAGCACCAGCGTCCAGCGCAGTCAGGCTTTACACCAAAGAGGTCAACGATTGACCGTATCCTTGCTCTTCCGGTCCTCACCAAACGCAGACGAGAGTTTCAGCAGGAGCTGCTTGCAGCCTATGTTGATCTCTGTAAAGCGTTTGATTCAGTGAATTGGGATGCCCTTTGGAGGATTCTTGGTGCTCATAGGATGCTCATAAACCTGTTCTATACGATGGTCATGAATATATAACTGAAGGGTCATAACCACCTGCTCAGTGGTGAAAATCAAATATCATTTCCTTTGTTTTGTTGCAAGAAAGAACTAAATAATGACATCACACCTTTCTACAAACTTCGGAACTTTATTCACATATTCATGCTTATCCATTCATCCATTGGGACCATACTCTGTGCAGAGTGTTGGTGCTGCTGAAGCAGTCTCCTGGGCTATTGCGCACTGCTGGTGCTGCATGCTGAATGCCTAAACTCGGTGTTTGCAGCTAAATCTTGTGTCCGAAAACCATCGCTTTCTGTACCCACCTTACCCAGTCCCAGCCAACTGGCCCTGGAGTCTGTGTCCTCGTCTTCTGACAAAGTGGAGAGCTTGCTGTCAAACCTCGACTCAGATTCGGCAACCGGTCCAGACGGCATCAGCCCATGTGTCCTAAAAACCTGCTCCTCTGCTCTTGCTCACCCTCTCTCTGTTCTATTCACCCTCTCATTTACTCAAGGTCATCTGCTATCTGCTTGGAAGTCAGCAAACATTACCGCCCTGCATAAAACAGTGCAGAAACAGATCCCTGCAACTACAGACCAATCAGCCTTCTCCCAATCATCAGCAAGGTTATGGAATCCATCATCGCTTCAGCCAGTAAATCCTTCCTCTTCTCCAATGGCTTGATTTTCGATCAACAATTTGGTTTCAGACCAGGTCACTCTACCCTGGATATGCTGATTCTGCTCTCCCAACAATGGATGGAGGTCCTCAATGCCAGACAGGAAATCCGAGCCGTATCCCCAGACACATCACGTGCTTTTGACATGGTTTGGCACCCTGCCCTACTCACCAAACTCTCTTCCCATGGTATTCAAGGCCATCTCCACTCATGGCTCGCAGACTTCCTCTCTTGTCACAGCCAACGTGTGGCCCTAAATGGAGTTCTCTCATCCCCTCTTCCTGTCCAGGCTGAAGTTCCTCAAGGCAGCGTTCTGGGCCCTGTTCTTTTTCTGGTTTTCATCAACGATCTCTCTGACTCTGGAAAATCCTCTTTATCTGTTTCCTGATGACTCCACCCTCTGCCGTACCATCTGTCATCCCTCAGACCAGCAAGCACCAGCTTCTTCGCTCACTGCAGATCTTGATAAAATCAGAAACTGGTTCAACACGTGGAACATGTCTTTCAATGCGGACAAATCTCACACTCTCACTGTGTCTCTCTGAAAGGACCATTTAGAAAAACCCCCCATCCACTTTCTCAACAATCCTCTGGAGGAAGTCCTTTCATTCAAGCTTTGGGGTCTTACTATCTGCCATGATCTTTCCTGGGAAAGCCACGTTTCTAACCTGGCCTCCAAAGCCACTCGCCGACTGGGAATCCTCCATCGTGCAAAGTCCTTCCTCGGCCCACTGGAGTTCCTGACCACATACAAAGCTGTCGTCCACAGCCTGATGGAGTACTCTCTCCCCTCTGGGCTGGTGCTCCTGCCGCTCACCTTTCTCGGCTTCACGCTGTGGAAACCAAGGCATTTCAGATCATTGGTATCTCCCGTGGTGAGGTTGTCTTTGGGCCTCTCACTCTCTCACTGCAGGCAGGTCGGTGGTCTTTTTGTATTCTACCGTCTTCTCTCCTGTCTTGCCCCCATGCTCTGTCTGCGATATGTCCCCCCCCCCCATATTTCTGCAAGACACTCAAGGTCCACCAGCAACTACCAAAATCATGAATCACTGCTCATCTTCACTCTTTCATTCCTCTTTTTCCCGCCTTTAGAATAAACTCCCTCACTCTGTTCAATCCCATTCCTCCCTCCAGGCCTTCAAAACAGCTGTTCACCACCACCTCTTATCATCCCACACCCAAATCCTCGATCTTTTCTACCCCCGTTAATAAACCCCAACCCACCTCCTTCAAATTCCCTGCTTTCCTTCCTGAAAGTCCCTGTTGTGTCCATCTTGTTTCCCCCTTGTTCCCAGCCCACCCCTCTCCCTTCTCCAGATCTCCTAATGTCTCTGTTCCCCACTGTTTTGTGCTTCCCTCTCCCACCCCTCTTGTCTCATGCCCCCTTGCTGTGCGTTGTGTGTTATTTCTCATTCGAGCCTCGACAATGTATACAAAAAAATGAAAATCCAGCGTGGGTCATTATTCCATCGCAGAATAATCAAATGGCTCAATCATCCCAGTAAGCTGGTACACATTTTGCCAACTTCAGAAGGATGACAGGCTGAGGTCAACCCCACCTGGTATTAATTTAACAGCTAAGCAGGATTTGAACTCAGGATGCCTGGATCCCAAGACCACCACCCAAACCATTAAGCCAACACCAGGCATCCATGCTTATTGTTTAGTAGGAACCCACTAATTACGATATCATCTGCATATTTGAAAACACTACAATTCACACTTGAACTACAGCAGTCAGTTGTATCCAAAGAAAACACAATGGGGGGGGGGGGGACACAACTTTGAGGTGCACCTCGACTCAAAACCCTGACACGTGATTCCATGTTATTACACATCACCCAGTGTGGTCTATCTGGATGAAAACTATGAATCATTCTCGAAAGCCTCAGCGTGACGTCCGATTTCAGTAACTTGTCAATTAATATGCGTCATACAATTCTATCGAAGGCACTGGAGAAATCAATAAATACTGATCTTACAAAAGACTTGGAAGTATCTCAATGATGGTGCAGCCTTTGGAGATAATCAAGCATTGCATCCCTGACCAACCCTATTACTGTGGTATACAAATGGAGATTGTTCAAACAAGCTGACTTGACTCCTGAAAAATATCAATATACTTTCAAAAACACTTCATTACTCGAGATGTCAAGGCTACTGGACGGTAATCAGTCAATTCACTCTTTTTGTTGTGTTTAAAAAAAAAATAAAAAACTTTTGGTACTGGAATGACAATTGAAAAATTCCAATTTTAGGGAATGACACTGTTATCCAAGAATGATTGATAACTACGTGTAAAACTGGGCCAAGTTTTGTTGATTACCCAGTTTCAAAATCTCATTGGAAATACCATTTGGGCCAGTGGCCTTGTTTACCTTAGTCTGAGCAAATGCATTACATCAATGCTGTATGGCCAGAGCATAATTATGTTTGGCCATACTTTCAGTTGGCAATGGCTATGCGGCTATGCTTGGCCTCAACTGCTACTTATTGTGTACCACTCCGTAGCACGTGTGGACTGGCGCTTGAGAGCACCAGTTGACAATACTTGAGGATTTGTCGAATTACACATCATACAAAAATCCACAATTTGGTGTTTGTCTGTCTTTCTGTGGTCGATGCATTTTGTCGTTAGTTATCCAATCTCAACAAAACTTGACAGGGTGACTAAGGGTCCATCTGTCATAATTCATCAGTCAAAGGTTGTAGCGACTTGCTCCCCCTCCCCCACCCCCTCCGGGGGTTCCGAAGGTGGGGCCAACAAAAGTTCTCCACATAAATGCGTACCGTGTAGTGTCGCTCGTGGTGGTGGTAGGAGAGGGTATTACAAGCAATGTTTCAGAGGCGTTCACCCTATTTTTTGCAGTTGCTTAGCCTATGGTGCTTGAGACTCAACTCCAAAATAATCTGAAGGAATTCTCATGTTTTATTGCCTCCTCCTCCTCCTTACGCAGCACAGGGTTGCGGGTAGCATCATTGGCTGAGAGCGCGGCTGTGCCGCTGATGCGATGCCCCTATTATCAGTACACTGGTACTCATTTTGCCGACCTCAGAAGGATGACAGGCTGAGTCAACCCCACCTGGTGTTAATTCAACGGCCCCACTCGAACTTAGGACTCTAAGATCCCAAGCCGTCCACCGTAACTGCGAAGTCAATACCAAGCTACATGTTTTATTGCCTTTTTCCACCTTGGTAAAACACCGTGTTAAGGTGTATACATAGCAGCTTGAACGTCGATCCACGTTAGTGTGGGTTTTTCCAAGGCCGCTTCCATGAACAAAAGTAAGTAGATGGCACACGGTAGAGCGCATACCTCCGCCAAGCTGAAAAGTTAACGTTTTGTACCCCACTGGTTAGCCAGATATGGATCAGGATCTTAACCAAAATCTTATTGGCTTGCTCTTACCAAATGCTGTTCTTATTCCATGTGTATCTATCCTAGAGCTGATGCCATTGTGCCCATCAACCCAAATGGAAGTTAAAGGATGTTGATCACGTGGTTCCAAATGATTGTAATGATCACATGTGATGTGACCTTTTGTATGAATTGACCATTGTGGTGCTGGCACCCTCGCTCTAAGTTTGATTAGTGTTGGCTTTCCCGTTTAGTTTTCCTATCTGAATCCCTGGCTCAGTCCAAGTTGAAATCCGACATGTTGTGTGGATTTTTCTGTCGTCTAATCATATGTCAAGCTCTGCCATGATCCTTGTGACATTCTTCAAAAGCAAAAGAACGTAAATCTACGATTCAAAACCTAACTTACACTTAATACTGGAGCCAAAACAACTGTTTTTGGCTCCCTTCTGAAAGACAGTGAGTGCTACATGATGTAGTGTTACTTGCTGAGCACCTCCCCAACTAGTGTTGAACCTCATCTACTGATGTTCCTGTACGTGAAACTTGCACTACATAAGCAGAAGGATCATTTAAACGTGGGTTCTTTGTTTCTTGCCATGTTTTTATCTGAAGATTCTGGATATTCGTCTTGAGATTGCTTTAAAAAAAAACATTTTCTGACAATTCTAGACAAATATGTTGTTATGTTTGTGGAGGGGGTGGGTGGGGGTTAGATATCACCATAGAGCTGATAGGAATGTGTAGAGTAGCATTGTCTATGTGTGAGTAGATAGCCATCTCAATGTAGAAGTAGGGAAACGTTAGCTTAGGAATTGTCTTGTTTGCATGTACACCACACAAGGGGTGGTGGTGGTAATATTTAGTTAGGGATTATGGTTGAGGAAATTGTGTGTATAACCTCTCTGTCAACCTCGACCGGGGGCACTGACAGAAGAAGGAGGTGGAGCTTGGATGGCCTCGAGATCAAGGGGAGGAGTGGTTGTCACCTTCCAAGGGGTGGAGTTATAGATGCCTCCCAAGGGGGTGCTGCATGACCCCGAAAGAAGAGGGAGGAGCTGATCGGGCAGTTGGAAGGATGAGGGGAGGACAATGAAGAAAGGCGAAAGAAACTAAAGTTGGTCAAGAGAGAACAATTGAGGGGGGGGGGAGGTGTGCTAGTCTGAGGCGAACACAACAGAGGGAGCTAAAGCTGGAGGAAAAGGAGTCTTGAGGAGGTCGTCCTGCCTGCCTGTCTTCATCCTGTTTCTGTTTGGCCTGCCTACCTGCCTCTTCCCATTTCGTCGACTTGCCCGTGTGCTTCATCTCCTCATCCTTCTGGTCATCGTCTGCTTGCCTCATCATCCTGCTCCTCGTCCCTCCTCATCACCTGCTCGTCTCCACTGCCCCAGAGCTGAGTCTCTCGGTTTTGTCCCCCTTCCCGTCTGTGACCTCTACCGGGGGCCCTGAGAGACTCGGCATGAGAGAAAAAGGCAAAATCGATAATAAATAATTATTGTACATAATTATTTATTATCGATTTTGTGTCGCCTTTTCTTCCCCACCACAACTCGCCGTCGTCTCCTCCATCACGTTCAATCATCACTGGTTCTTTTTATCATTGGGGTCTTGGGAAAGATACCCATTGGGTTTAAAATCTGTAAGGTTTTCGTATCTCTCGGCATGACCTGCGCGCGTGTTGTCCGCCATTAATTCAAAAGTCTCCTCAGGAGAACTGCTTGGACATCGCGGGATTTTAACCTCCCGCCGTGATGAGCTCGACATTAGTTGAGCCGTCGATGCTACATTGGTTTATCAGAAGTGGGATTTGGAACCGGAGGACTATCAAATTAATAGTTATTTGGTGTCGGGAGAGCGCAGGGGAGCACATTGAAAATGAAAAAGAATTTTTTTGTTTTGTTTGAATTTCCTTGCCGTGTACGGGAAGAAAGCTGCTGCACAAAATTCCGAACATGTAGGATTACGAGGTTGAAGGAAGCAGCGAAGGGGAAGGAAGTGAGCCGGGTTTGGGGATTAGTGAGGATATTAGGGTAGGAACCTCCCCCATTCCTGAGCTATTGAGCCAGGAAGCGGGTGCAATATCCATCCAGGCCATATTAGAAAAAAATGATGGAATAAATGAATAAAAGTAGTGAAGGAATGGAGGGTCGAATAAATGAACGGATGGAATAAGCAGACAGAGGAATGGGGACAGCTGCAGCACCAGGGCAGCTAGTTTAGCTGAAGAGGTCAAAGGATTGAAGACCCGTGCAACCGAACAGAAGAAGGTGATCATGGATAAAGACCCGTGGGAGCCACAATTGAATAGGGACAGGATTAATGATATGATACAGGCGCGGCTGGAGACTCGGGACATAGAGATTGGTCGGGGAGGAGGTTGCTCGAGCTAACAGAGACTGCGGGATGAGGTGAGTCGGTCCGTGAAACACCTCCAAGAGGAGATGAAATTAACCCAGGGGACCCACACCACAAGTCATATTTGGGCACCGGAGGCTCTGAAATTGAGTACGTAGCCGCGTCGGTGTTTGATCCTTGGGCTGGATTCAGATATGGGGGAGTCAGGGAAAAAGAGTCTCCAGAAAGACTATCGCTCTTGTAAATTTTGATGGGTCGCGGAGCTTGGAGGCTTTCCTAATGCAATTTGAATGTGTGTCCCGACTCAATGGTTGGAACAAGCAGGAACCAATGGGGAATTTGGTGGCGACGCTGTGGGGGCAAGCCACAGACATTCTAAATGTTGTCCCAGATGGGGTATTGATCAGCACTCACATTTGTGATGCTTTGAATCATCAGTTCAGGATGTCTCGAAAGTGCGATCTGCTACGGGTTCAGTTGTTGCATCGCAGGCTAAGACCTGGCGAAACATTACAGGAGCTGGAAAGTGTAGGTTCGGGATCGGGAAGAGAAGCAGAAGGAATCGGGCATCACCCAGATATTAAGGGGGTTCAGCCAGCAGCTGTCAAATTTGATGAGGGGTAAATTTGCAGCTGCCTGGTTGCAGCAGTGTGGTCCCGGTGCACCACCAGTGCAGCCCGGTTCTGGCTGGGATAGGCCAGGAGCAGGTGGTGCTCTGTTTTGGTTCCTGAGGGGTCCGTTTATTTGGGAGTTGTTTCAGGTGCGGGAGAAGAGGGCACATGCAATGATACTGTCGGAACCCACCCATGCACAGACCTCCGAGCAGGCCGAGCAGACTGGAGAGGAGAGGGCCTCCTAATGGATCACATGGCAGCTCTTCCTGACCCTAAAGTGGAGGTTCAGGATCGGGAAGAGAAGCAGGAGGAATCAGGCATCACTTGGATATTAAGGGGGTTCAGCCAGCAGCTGTCAAATTTAACGAGGGGTAAATTTGCAGCTGGTTAGTGGCAGCAGGTGTGCGACCAGCCACTGATGAGGTGTACGACCGGTGCTTGAGGGGGCCACCGCCTAGGATGTGCCGGCGGCTGCTGCAGGCTGTCTGGGAAACTTGGAAGGGCCAAACATACAGGGCGATGCTCGGCTGGAGAGTGTGTGGAAAAGTGCCCTTTTTTGGTGAAAATCATGAATTGTGTAAAGATTGGCATGGGTAATCTGAGGGTTAGATGTAAAATAGAGGGGGAGTTTTGTGGAGCTGTAGTGGACACTGGAGATAGTGACACCATTATTAGTCCTGCAGTGTTAGACCAAAGTGTTTGAGGCTTGGATAAAATTTGTAGGTTAGAAGGACACAGCCTTCAACTGGCCATGGGGGCAACAACACCAATCATGGGCCGTGGAATCGTTAGGGGAGAGTTGGGCAACATCAAGGTTGACGTGGAGGTATGGGTGGCAGAGGTGTGCGACCAGTGCTTGATAGGACTGAGCTTTCTAGTGGAAAACGACTGCCAGCTAGACCTGGGGCAGGGTCACATGTGGTTGGGGACTGAGTGGTTGCTGTTGGTTGGACTGGGGGATGATATGGAGGTGCAGTTGGGGCAGTTGGAGATACCGCACACTATTTAGCACACTGCTACCCCAGATCCAAGGTCGTAGTGATGGCAAGGCGGGCAGCAGGTATCAGCCACAGGGGCCAGCTTGGGCGAGTGGAGTCGTGGACCTCGCAAGGGGCTGGGGAATTGATGGTGGGTTCCCTTTGTGGTTTGATGTTTGTGGGATTGATTTTGTGAGATGTTTGTGGGTTTGTGTAATGTAGGATTTGTGGGATTGATGGTGGGTGGGTGGATTGATGGACGCATCCTCGTGGACACGGGTAAATCCACAGTGGCAGTGCGGTTGTTCAACCTATCCGACGAGCCACGAACTATCAGGAGCGAAGCGAGAGTGGCAAAATGTAGTAGGGTCGAGAAAATCACCAGAGCGAGTGGATCCACGGGCTTGCCAGTACAGCCGGACATGGGGCAAAATTTTGGGGAAACTGATTGGCCCAAGGGAGTGATGAACAAGGTGACACGCTCTGAAGAGGGCCTAATATCAGAGCAGGTGACGACATTGCACAATTTGGTTGGAAAGCACTTGGATGTTTTCTCTCCCTCTCTCTCTCTCCCAAGGATGTTGGACACATACCAAATTAATACAGGCTCAGCTCGGCCTGTTCACCAACCAGCACGGTGACTCCCTCTTGCTAAGAGGGAGGAAGCTGAGGACCACGTGAAAAAAAATGGTAAAAGCCAGAAATATCGAGCCCTCGGTGAGTCCTTGGGTGTCACCCATTCTGCTGGTGAAAAGAAGGATGGAACCACTCGGTCGTGTCGATTGCCAGTTCAATCATGTGACACTCAAGGACTCGTATCCCCTGCCAAGGATTGACGACACCCTCGATGCCATTTCAGGCTCAAAATGGTTGACGACATTGGATTTAAAGAGTGGTTATTGGCAGGTGGAAATGGGTGAAGCAGGGAGAGAGAAATCAGCATTCTCCCCAGGAAAGGGCCACTGGCAGTTTGAGGTGGATTGTACCCTTTGGATTGTACAATGCCCCCGCCACTTTTGAGCGTCTGATGAAACGTGACTTAATTGGCTTATATTGGCAAACCTGCCTGGTCGATTTGGATGATGTGTTGGTCTACGCTCCCACATTTAAACATGCTGCTAGAAATTTGTCAGAGGCGTTTGGAAGGTTTAGGGGAGCCGGGTTGAAATTGAAGCCAGGCAAGTGCGAAATTTTCAAAAGAGAGGTGACTTACCTGTGTCATGTGATCAACGAGACATGCGGCATAGCCACTGATCCTGTGAAGGTGAAATTGGTAAAAGAGTTGCCCGCCCCCAAAAACGTAAGAGAAGTCAGAGGATTTTTAGGCCTTTGCTCTTTCTACAGGGAATTTGTGGCAAAATTCGCAGAGATCACAAGACCCTTGCACAAACTGACGGAGAAAAGAGCCAAATTTGTATGGTCAGAGAACTGCATCGAGGCATTGTGTCACTTAAAACAACGTTTGGTTGGGGCTCCGGTTTTGGCATACCTGATGGATGATTGCAATTACATCCTTGATATGGATGCAAGCCAATCAGGATTTGGAGCTGTGCTGTCTCAAATACAAGAAGGAGCTGAGAGAGTGATTGCGTAATCCAGTTGGGCACTTTTGAGGCCCGAATGAAATTATTGCATTGCTCACAAAGAACTATTGGCCCTACTGTCTGCAGTTGGACACTCTCACCCTTACCTGTAAGGGAAAGAGTTTCTGATCTGGATAGATCATGCCTTCTTGCAATGGCTCCTTCGGTTCAAAGAGCCGGAGGGACAAATTGCAAGGTGCTTCGAGAAGCTTCAACAGTATAATTTCACGGTGCAACATCGGCTCGGCAAAGCACATGCCAATGCCGACGCCCTCTCTCGACGACCTTGTTGTCAGCTGCAGTGTAAATTTTGTGACAGGCAAGAAGTCAAGGATTCAGTTGAGCATGAGCAAATTGATGCATGCCTATATGCAGCAAGAGTGACCCGACGAACTTTGCCACAAGCACCACCTGGATTGGACAATGTGAATTGGTGAGAGAGTCAAACGGAGGATCCTGCTTTGGGGTCCCCTTTTTCATTGGCTTCAGGAGGATAAAAGACCTTCGTGGGACGAGATTGCTCCACTCGGGGCACAGGTAAAAGGCCGATTGGGCTCAATGGCAGATGTTGGGTTTTAAGGATGGGACCAACTTCTACTTTTTTCCCACCCGTTGAACCAACTTCCATATCCTCTTCAGTCTAATCCTTCCCTCCAGGTCTTCAAGACAGCCATTCGCCACCATCTCATATCGTCCACCAGTCCAAAACCATGATCTTTTCTACCCTCGTTAACCTCACCCAATTCCCTCCTTCCAAATTTCCAGTCTTCCCTCCTGAGAGTTTCCTTCGATATCTGCATCTTGTCCACCCCATGCATCCTCTCCTGCCCTCATTCCTCCCCCACACCCATTGTGTGTCCAAGTCTCCTTTATCTTGGCTTTCAACTCTGCTTTTGGTGTTTCTCCCCTCTCTCAACTGTTCCTTTTGTCCTGTTACGTCCTGATCTGTTCAGGGCACTAGCTCTTCTACGAGCCTCGACTGTGGATACAAAAAAAAAAACAATAAATTAACTGTTGCAACTCTGCGGTGCATAATTCCTGGAATATTTGGTGCGAACAATGGTCACAGTTAATGATATCTGCACTGGAGACACCACTTATCTTCCCACCTCCCACTTTGCCCTCATTTTGGCATGCAGTCGCTCTTACGTCATTCATGGCGTCAATGGGCGGATTGTGTCCCCCCACTGTCCTTGCTTTACGAGTTTACAAGATCACCCCTGCACGCCCTGCCATGAGCACTTTGCCCGATAATCACCAGTGTATACCCTCCAAAATCGGCATGCTGGCAAAATAAGAACAATTTTTACAAACAAAGATGCTCACAATTAAAATATAGTAAACCCCAATTCTTCACTATTCTCTTCCATTTCACAAAAGCAGTGTCGTTATTTTGCGGAGGAGGCTATGGCAGAGCTTGGACTGATTTCCATCAATTATATCAGACATATTGTGTAAATCATCAAACAAAATAAATCCAATTGTGAACATGAAAAAAATAAACTGCAGCGGAGGAACCTGCTTATATGATTAGGAAAATGAGATTCACCAACGAGATCCAACTGTGTATGTTCCACAATTTGAAAGCACAACTAACTAGAGCGGCACTCTGTAGAGAGCATGCCTCCGCCAAGCTGAACAGTTTACCTTTTATATCCCAATGATAGACCGGATCTGGACTCGGACCTGAACCCAAATCGAATGGGCTTGTTCTCATCACCTAACCGACTCATCCCACCTGGTTTTGTTATAATCCATCCATAACTTTTTGAAATGTTATGCTCTCCTCTATATCGTTTTTGGTCCCATCTCTCAATGGTGAAAAGTCACTATAAAAAAAATTCCTGGAGCCGGATCTTCACCAAAATATCATCAATTCGTCCTTGTCACACTCCCGACCTGTCCACTAAATTGCGTCCGAATCCGTCTACAACCTTTTGAGATATCCCACTCACAGAGAGCAAAGAAACAGACAGACAGGGGTGGAAATATAACGGCCATTCACCTTCGGTGCCACAGGTAATAAGGTATGCACAAATTAAGTGTGTAGAAGGGAGACGGGTGGGGGACATGAAGCTGTGATCTTTCTCTTTGAAACTTTTGGTGGACGAAAAAGAACAATACTCTGTGACGTCATCGCAAGGTTACAGTATTTATAAGTCGCGTCAGTCTCTTTTTAGGGTGTGCACGTGTTAAGATGTTTTCTAATCGGAAAAAAAGTGGAATAACATTACTTACCACAACCATAACTCCACCACTACTCCACCACTCCCCCTCCTCACTCTGAATTCATTGTGGAGTGAGTGCAACACTATATTTCAAGTGAATGATAAACAGTATGCCTGGTGTTGGCGTAATGGCTAGAGTGGTGGGCTTGTAATCCTAGGGTCCTGAGTTCGTAATCCCACTTGGCTGTTGAATTAATACCAGGTGGGGTTGACTCAGCCTGTCACCCTTCTGAGGTCGGCAAAATGAGTACCGGCTTGCTGGTATCCTGTGTCGGAGTGGTGACCCGTCCAGGATTGTGTCCTGTAGCCCAGGAGACTGCTTTGGCAGCACTGATGCTCTGCACAAAGTATGGTCCTGATGGGTGGATAAATAGTATTAAAGGAGAACAGTATTGAAGGAGGAATGTGGTGGAGATAGGGTAAAAGGGGTGCATAAGGGGTGTACAAGGGTGGTTGGTGTATTAAACTGCTTCAGTTGCACTAAACTTCCAGATTTAAAAAAAAAAATGCTCTTTAAAATGACTTTTATTAAAATTGAAGTACAGGAGGGCCTTACCGTTGGTGTGTTTCCCCTTCGTAGATTCACTCGATCGTGATGAATTTACTGAGTCGAGGTTTGCAGATTGCGGTCAATGCACTCGGATAATCGCGGTTTGGCGAATTATTTTCCACATATTTTATTCACCCAATTAACATGGGCCATCAACACAATAAACCCCCTCAAACTCTCCAACATCATCAACATCACCCTCAACATCGTCATGGCATTATTAGATCACGTTTATCATCATTATTATTACATGTAGGTTTCATGATCTTCACAACTCAAGAAAAGAAACTTTATTATATGTTCTTAATAGAAGAAAATAAACCTGGTGTTGGCTTCACGGTGAAGGTGTCTGCTTTCAGATCTTCGGGTCTTGAGTATGAGCCCCTGTCGTGTCGCTAAATAACACCAGGTGGGTTGCCTCGGCCTGTCATCCTTCTGAGTCTGGCGAAATGAGTACCAGCTTACTGGAAACAGGGGGAACTGCATCAGCAGCATAGCTATGCTCCCAGCAATGATGCAACCAGCAGCCACAGGCTGCATACAAAATATTTATACAGGAAAATAACACTTAATTTTATTCCTGAGAACTATTTTATTCATGAAAATAAATAGCACAAAAACAATGCACAAACATGTTAATTAAGAGTACAGTTTGAACAAATTTTAAAGCAGAGGTCCCTAACTCCTATTTTCCACATTTCCTCATAAGTTTGCTGGTTTGAGGTTCACGGGGATTTTCGATAATGTAACCCCCGTGAACCTCAAAGCCCTCCTGTATATACTTGAACACTGCGCGGGGTATCGTGTTCAATGAACCCTCCAGTTTGTCTCTGAACTGGTTCATTCACAAAATATGGAGTGATCTGAAAAAGAGGTGGACGGTCAGTCACGTCAATGTACATTATCTATGCTGGCAGTAATATTTTGATCATTATTGGTAAATATATTATCAGGTTTAGTGAGGTTGGTCAGTTTGTTTGTTAGGGAATGATAGCCATAAAATCACCCATTGTCTATGTCAATATTTCAAGTGTTTGTGTATCTGTTTGTGTGTTTGTTATTCTTTCATGGCCGAACTGTAGCACCTCGAGGCCCCAGATTTTGGGTGTCGGTACTTCAGAATCTGCGTAAAGATTTAAGCTCCCACACATTGGCCTTGCCATCCGTTTTGAAGCCACCAAAGGCTGCTATAAAGTGTATATTTGAATGTGGGATCAGGCAGTGCTAATGCTGGCCCACAGGCAAAAGGTAACCACCATGAGGCCAATAACTCCATGAGCTTTTCAATGCTTGACACACCGCCTGGAAAAGCTCACCCAGCCGGGCAGCACTGGGTATGTCCCCCATCCCCTGGGCAAGCTGGGTATCTCCCCTCTCCCCTTTGGGCAGTGCAGGGTAGCCCCTGCAAGTGTAACATAACTTATTTTCCTTGATCGCATTAAAACAAGAGTAGGGTGACCTCAGAAAAATTTTAGTGGAGTTCCAAGAGTTCTGGAGACATTACCTACAATGACATTCCAAGCTTGATCCTGCTGAATTTCAATTTAAAAAAAAACATGCTCCTCGTCATCAGAGCATTGCATGAGATCTCAGATGTTATACAATACTTAAGATAATTATTTTTAAACATCGCAACTCCTCTTCCTTGTTTGTTGAATCGAGAAAAGTGAACTATGGTGTAGTTGGTCATATGAACAAATAAGATCAGGCTGTTTGAAAACAGGAAAGACTCGACATCAGCAACAAAGATGGATTCCATGATGTTGCTTGTAATTGGAAGTAAGGTGGCACTGTTCTGTAGTTGATAGGATTGGTGTTTGCTTCCTTCTTTGTAGACAGGAGTGATGTTTGCTGATGTACAGGCCAATGGGAAGTTGGGCAGACAAAGCAAAAGTAAGAATGGCAGAGCAGGATTTGGGAGAAAATGGGCACGAAGGCGATCGGGGTCTGTTACCGAAGCAGGAATAAGGCTTGATAGAACCTCTTTTACTGTCTCAGGTGAGAAGGATACAAAGTCCAGTGGACAGTGGGTATAAGGAAGTAACATTGGGACAGAGATGGATGGGTTAGGTACATGAGATTTGGAGGCAAAAACAGAGTTTAGATATTCTGCCTTATCTCTGCCAGAATCTGCAGTAATGCAATTTGAGGTGAGGAAGGTGATGGAGGGGACCACACGTGAGAGACTGAATTGACAAGGCACCTCCATAACTTGGAAGAACAACACTGGTTGGAGATTTAGCATTGACTTTTGCAAGATGGTGTTTTCTGGCCTGCCTTAGGATGGACACCCACTTGTGAGCCTTATGGAATGAGCTAAAGTAGCCCTCAGGAACCAACTTCCACATCCTCTTCAATGTAGTAAATAATTTAACTAGTAAATAAATTCTACCATTATGTGATACTTGATTATCATATTTTACATCGGCAAAAGATGTTTCCACAAATTTTCATTTTTGCAGAATATGAATTTGTTTGTTTTTTTTGCAATGGTCTGTCTTCTACTGCATCCTAGTATACTATGTATATCAAATCCGTAGTATACTATCTAGTCCCCTAGATTATACTACTATAATCCATAGTATTCTATCAAATCCGTAGTATATTATGTAGTTCCCCCCCAACCCCCTCCAGGTTTCTGCAGGGTGTATGTAGTCCACCATCACCCCCCTCCCCTTCTGATGAAACTCCCAAAATCCAGAATCACTGCTCACATCCACTCAATTTGTTCCTCTTTTTTTCCGCCTGGAGAACGAACTTCCACCTTCTGTCCAATCTCATTCTTCCCTCCCAGTCTTCAAGACAGCTGTTCACCACCATCTCAGATTGTCTCCAATCCAAAATCATGATCTTTTTTACCCCCATTAAACCCTCCCACCCCCAAGCTGACCTCCTTCCAAATTTCCAGTTTTTCTTTCCTGAGAATTTACTTGTGTGTCAATCTTGTCCACCCCATGCATGCTCCCCTACCCCTCATTCCTCCCCACACCCAGTTTGCTCGTCTCCCTCTATTTTGTCCTTCAACCCTGTTTTGGTGTTTCTCCCCACCCAACCGATTCCCTCTGCCTTCCAAATTTCCAGTTTTTCTTTCCTGAGAATTTCCTTCTGTATCCATCTTGTCCACCCGATGCATCTTCTCCTGTCCCGCATTGCTCCCCACACCCAATGTTTGTCCAAGTCTGCCTCTGTCTTGACCTTCAACACTGCTGTTGGTGTTTCCCCCCTCTCTCAACTGTTCCTTTTTGTTCTGTTGTGTCCTGATTCATTTAGTGTACTATAACTAGCTCTTCCATGAGCCTTGACTATGTATACAAAAACAATAGAAAAAAAAGAACATTTCATTGTTTGCTAATTGGCATATTATTACAGAGGTTTTTACAACAGCCTCTAATGGTAAAAGATAAATCCCCTTAAGATAACCCATTCAGACCTTTGAGTTATCATTTTAAAAAGTTCACCCGATCTTCAAGTACTTAGGGTGTAATTATTTTGGAATTTTAAAAATTCATCAGTCGATTATAAATTATGGGGACATTTTTACCATCCTTCCCATAATTTTTGATTTTAGGATCTGACCCTCTGCAAAAGCATATCTTTGCTTTCATTTGAATGTCCTTGCCTCTGCTGAGCCATTTATCTCTCTGTTAGAGAGCAGCAATGAGAAGATGCCAGGTACTGAATGATCTACAATGGTTATGAAACACGTCATATAGATAGCCGTGCATCGAAAACCAGTTATACCCGCATCTTCCATGGCTTTGGGTTTCCATGGGCTGCATTCATCCAATGCTGCTTCATCAGAAACAATACACTTGTGTCCTTGACATGTCGGTGATAAGTTGTTTTGTTATGCGATGCAAAAAAAAAAACTTGGCTGCATAACAGACTGTTTACAGAAGACTTTGCTCAAGTTAACTTCTTCCTTTTTACTTCAGACAGTGATTAATTACTAGCCTCCGTTGTGCTTAGTCGAAAATGGGGGCTTATGGATTTCGTTTCAATTTTCGTGTGTGTGTGTGTGTGTGTGTGTGTGTGTGTGTGTGTGTGTGTGTGTGTGTGTGTGTGTGTGTGTGTGTGTGTGTGTGTGTGTGTGTGTGCGTCCGCAACCATATCTCGGACATGTATGGACTGATTTTATTCGTACTTGGCAAAAGACAATACATGATGGTGTACATATGCACGTCATTTTTTTCGACGTTAGTTCCAAGATGGCCGACTGGTGGCCATTTTAGTTACAAAAAAACCCTGAAGTTGAACACGACCTCAAACATTTCTCAGACATGAATTTACCGATGATGTTCAAATTTGGCGCACAGATAATGAATGACCGCTTACAAAAGCATGTCATTTTCTTTTCATGATCAGATCCAAGATGGCCGACTGGCGGCCATTTTGTTACTTAAATGTGTCCCTGACCATTTCTCTGACACGCATGGTCCGATTTTGTTCAAACTTGGCAAAAGCGCAGTAGAGGAGGCATACACTTCCACCTAACTTTATTTTGTGATCTGTTCAAAGATGGCTGACTGGTAGACATTTTAGTTGTAAAAAAAACCCGATGTTGAACACGACCTCAACCTTTTCTCGGAAATGCATTTACCGATGTTGTTCATACTTGGCACTCAGATAAGGAATGATGGCTTACATATGCCCGTCGTTTTTTTTCGAGATCACATCCCACAACATCGGTGGCCATTTTGTGACTTAAACGTGTCCCCAACCATTTCTCAGACATGCTTGGTCTAATTTTGTTCAAACGTTACAAAAGCACAGAACATGATGGCATACATGTGCATCTCACTGTATTTTGTGATCTGATCAAAGATGGTCCACAGGAAGACTGGTGGCCATTTTAGTTGTCAATAAATATTGGTTTGCCCTTAAACTCTGCACAGCAAAATTACTAAAACAACAGAGGCTATGATGACATTTTATGTCTTTTTTCCTTGTTAATTAGCCCATGAACTCGAAGGGAAAAGCGGGGTTAAGCAATTCATTCATATCCGTCCGTCTGTCCACAAACATCAGTTTATGATCGATGAGCATCTTATTTAAATTGAATGTCATATTTTGAACACGAATTGGAACATGAATAGGAAGACAACTTTGCCGTTTTACCGTACTTTATCTGTGAATTTGTCCCAATTGCTCATGTGCAGAGAGGAGTGAGATAATATTTTTTTACTCCATCTCCCTGCCTGGCGGTCAAACAAAATGAAAATCATTCCAAACAGGAAACTTACTGATTTAAAGGATGTTACACAGGACACAAACAACAGCCACGAATAACTGATGTAACGTGTTTGATAGGGTGGTGTGTGTAAGACTGTGAAAATGGTGGTTAAAAAGGCGGCAAATTCCGGAATTCATTGATTGACACGAGTTTTACAATCTTTATTTTATTTAAATTGAATTATATACTTGAACACTGGAGAACACAAATCACCTTCTTTGCACTTTCAAAACCCTCCAGTTGAGCAGGACTTAAACACGTCATATAAGGTGTTTAAGGGTGGTATATAAGACTGCTTTAATGGTGCTAAACTTCCAGAATTTTTAAAACAATCTTTAATATCATTATTTTATCAAAATTGAAGTATAAACTTGAATACTGCGTGGGGTATCATGTTCTATGAACTCTCGTTTTTTATTTATTTAATCGAGTCTCATAGCCAGATATCAGTAGAAGATGTTTGAAAACTTGACGCGACGACTCTTGAACGGAAATTAGTCACACGATTGTAGATTTTAGTGGCTGAAACCCATACACTTGAGTTTCGAGTTAAATCTCCAAAATCGAAACCACTCATACATGCAACAGCATGAAGCTTGGCAGGGCAGCCCCATCCCCCTGCCCCCTCCTGCAAAACCACACCCCCACTCTTCCACCTTCTTCAACTTCACCCCCACTTCTTCTTTCACTTTCTCTAAATGACTGAAAACACCCATGGAAAAGTGTTCACCATACAAAGGTACCATGTGCTAACAAAAGCATACAGGCAGTTAAAGTTCCTTTTACGTTGTTTAATGTACAGTAAAACCACATTGAGGAAATTTTTTTTTGTTTTTGCCAAAATTAATTTAATTATTCCGGTTGCAATATTAAGAGCGAATTAATTTTTTGATTTAATCTCAGGCACTGCTGCTGCTGGCAAGTGGGAGTAATTAAGTTTAGTTTAAGTGCCGTTAGGTAATGCATTGCTTATATTTTAAATGCAAGTGTGTAATCAATAACATATTGGTATTTGGTGTCTTCAAAGCTCAGCGATATCAACAATTCCAATCATTTATTTAAATAACTGCTTTCCTATAAAATTACGTGGATTGAGATGGATGTGTCGATTACAATGGATAAGTAATGTAAGCTGTCCTCACAATCCCCTGCATTAAGTGTAGTTGAGAAATACAAACTACTTGTCTGGTCTGTGCTGTGTCTCCACTTCAACACTGTGAAAACATTCATATTCACCCCAGCACTGGAATACAAGAACACGTTATTCGATGCGCTGGAGTCATGTAACTGCTTAAAAGGAGAGAGAGCCTAGCAACTACTGTGCGTCACAGTAATATTGGTGTTTTCACAGGGAGAGGTGGGTGGGGGGAGGTTGAGAAAGGTTATGAATTTAAAAAAAAAATGCAAGGGTTACTGATTTACGTTTTGTTATGTGAAGATAAACCAAATTACATTATCATTTATGGCCAAGCGTTTTTGGTTATGACACAAGGAACAACTTTTACTCCATAGTTCTCATGGAATTCTACTCCGAGTGTCAGTATGCCCTCTGTGTGGTGAGCTGACCAACGTCTCGTTTTTATTCGTTTCCAGTTAATGCAAGGTTATACACCCCAAAGCCAGCCTTTAACCTTGGAATCCTATTATGGAAACATAACTGCATGTTTTCTAGTCAACATGGAGATTTTTCCCATTATGGTATGCCCTAAAGACACAGAAGCCTATCTTTAGTTTTTATATGGACACCACCGCAACGAAGAATATTGCCTCTGGATAATTATGATGTAATTTTAGGAGCATTATTAAAACTCAACTGGGCACCATTGCAGACAGAGTCACAAGTGAACCTCGAAATTGTCTTTTATAATTGTACATTTGCCATTATTTCTGGAAATTATTCACAAAGGAAGATTTTCCTGAAAGTTTGCATTTCTCGTCCTTGCATCATTTGGCCCCGAGTCTTTTATGAAATAGCTGGCCAGGCCTGATGTTTGAGAGGGGTTGCAGGAATTTGAAGTTTGTAAAGTGTGCTGGCAATAATTTGCCAGCAATTGTGAAAAGATGCTGTCGGATCTTTCATGTAGACCAACTAATGCCAGCAGACGGGGCGCCCTGCTTGATGTCCTATCCGAGGGATTCAATGAACCTGCCTGCAAAGCATCAATGAGACAGTTTAGAGTCAAGTAAATAATCAAACTTGACGAAACACCTCCAAAGAAAGTGAATGTCTCTGCACTATCCTGTCAGACCTGTCCAGTTTGCACTTAAGGTAATGCAACAATACCAAGTAAGAAAATGGACTCCAAGCACCTTAAAGACTTACATTTCTTGTTTGTAAACATTCTCCTGCAACTCTGGTTGTACAATATTGTCTCATTGACGGGTCTGCTAACATGACCTGCTGGGCTAAAGGGATGTGCTTCATGAATGGCCAAATTAATGGGAATCGAACTCGAGCGTTTAGCATGGTTTCACTCTGTTAGATTCCAAATCCTGACGGTCTCTTAAAGCGGACATTTATCAAATTCTATCTCCCCCAGGGATTAACCAGACTGGGTCAAAAGGGTTTGGGTGCATGCAGGTGAGATAATGGCAGGTTATCACATGACACACATATATATATATATATATATATATATATATATATATATATATATATATATATATATATATATATATATATATATATATATATATATATATATATAACAGTTTATTGAAAGGAGGAACAGGATGATGAAAACAGAGAATTCTGAGATGAAAGGCAGACCGAAAACAATGAATAAAGATAAATAAATAAATAAATACACACTCAGTAAACCAAAAGGCAATAAATGCAGGGAAGTACCTATGGTTCCACATGCACTCATCAACTCATAGACAAAGGGGATATACCAGGCATACTCTTGAAGGACACTGGTGGACTGGTTTCAAAAAGGAAACACGGCACAGGTCACCACTCCAGCATCAGACTTGCTCCGTGCTGACTCCACCGACCAGGAGAATGTGTATGCGCCCTCAGTTCCGACCAACTTGACTCCCTCCCCCCCAACCGAGTTGAACCCCACAAATCTCATTTCCATATAAAATATCCTTCCTCCTCAAGTTTTTTTATTTCTATTTGGTACAAGCAAATACCACCCGTCACTTTGCTGATGGGAATACTGAGGGGGGGGGGAGATGGGGGAGAGGGAGAGGGGTGGGGGAGAGAAAGGGGGTGAGAGCGAGTGGGTAGAGGGAGGGAGGGGAGCGAGGAGGGTGGGGAAGCGATGAGGGAGGGAGAGTGAGGAGGGGTGGGGAAAGTGAAGGTAGTGAGAGGTGAGAGGAAGGGAAGGCAGACATGTGGTGGAGCATTAATTATGATTCATACTGTCTCATCAAAATGAATCTGCATATAATAGCAATGAAGAAGGAAACAAAATAATGTCTGAAATCCATTTTCTACTGGTCATAAGATACATACTGCCAAACCTAACAACTGCCCGGGCAATTCCAAAGACAAACACCGCCCATCAGCATCTGGAGCCAAGCTGTCTAGAGACAAACACTGCTTGGACACGTCCGAAGACAAACTCCCATCCAGACACAAATACAGCCCAGACACGTTCAGAGACAAACACCACCTGGATGCATCTGGAGCCAAGCTGTGCAGAGACAAATGCCGACGGACACATCCGGAGCCAAGCTGTCCAGAAACAAACTCACATCTGGACACGTTCAGAGACAAACACCGCTGTGACGCATCCAGAAACAAACACTGCACAGATACATCCAGAGACAAAGACCGCTCTGAAGCGTCCGGAGACAAATACCGCCCCAACGCGTCCGGAGACAAACTCCCGTTTGGACTTAAACACTACCCGGACACGTTCTGAAACAAATACTGCCTGGACGCGTCCTGAGCCAAGCTGTCCAGAGACAAACTCCCAACTGGACACTTCTGGAGACAAATACCATCCGGACATGTTCAGAGACAAACACCATTTAGACACAGTATATGTATATATATATATATATATATGGAGACAGAGAGACAGACAGAGAGACAGAGACTTTGACTTTTGTATCTTTTTATTATAAAAATAGAAAAGAAAGCCCTCAAATGGGAGTTACATTTTCATTTCAGAGAAAGAAGGAAAACCAAGAAACAATTTCTGAAGAAAGGAAAGGATGAATCGGGTGGATTATATACAAAACATTTCACAAAAGGATAACATTCCTCTCGGACTGTGCAATTTTCTTCTTTTAGACACCATTTTGATTCGAACTGTGGTAAAGGCCCTGTCACACCTTGACGTTTTAGCCAGCATATGCCGACGTATGAAAAATTTGGCGAATACGCTGGCACACGTCAAATACGTTATGGGTAAGTTTTGTACACGTTAAGAGCACGCTGAAGCACGCTGGCATACGTCGTAGTACGCCGAGCTCGTCAACAAATTTTAAGCATGCTCAAAATTTTTCGACGTATGCCAGCGTATGACTCACATGTTCCGCATACGCTAGCCATAAGTTGTAAGCATGTTATGCGATCGTTGACACATGTTACTTATAAGTTACTCATAAGTCGAAACACGTCGAGGTAATGTTTAGCATACCGAAACTTATTTCTAACCTATGAGTAACGTGCTTTGAACCTATGTGTAACGTATCTCCAATGCATATTGACGTATTTGACGTCTTCCGGACGACCATAGAACTTACTGAACGTGTTTCTAACTTACAGCTTCCGTATCATGGCGTATTGGCAGCATTTCAGGGAATTGGTATATAAAAATGGGGTTCACAGGAGGAACCCGTCAGTGTTCCTCACTCCATGTTTTTTGTTTTTGTTTTTTTTCTTCTTTGGCATGACGGTGATGTTGACACTTCGATTTCTAGTGTGGTTATGATTTAAATAGTTGAGCGGCAGCCTATTAATAGGCTACGCCACGTGATCGTCAGCGATACGCTGCCGCGCTATGCATAAGTTAGACTATTGTTCGGCAGAGGTTGTGAACGCCCACAACACGCTAAGCATTCGTTGGTATAAGTTATCTATAAGTTATCGAAGCGTTCTGTGAACGCTACCAATACGTTTTGCATACGTCCAACTCGTTATGAATACGCCAAAAACTGAAAAAAACATCAACAGTTCAGCGTACGCCAGCGTTTTACATACATTTTGATACATTGCCATACGTTGGCTAAAACGTCAAGGTGTGACAGGGCCTTCATCTTCCAGTTACTGAAAAGAAAGCAAAATCCAATTTAACACGACTTATTACAAGGTTTTGGAACAACAACAAAGCATCTTCATCATTCACTCCAACACCATCAAGTTTTCTTTTCCTTGACTTATATACCGCCATCTTTGCCTGAGCAAGCAGGAAATTGGCGAACACAGCATTAGAATTTTTGTGTGAGATATCCAATCCGTAGATGAACACACAAGTGTTAAAAATCAAACCAAACCTCACAAAACAATTCCAAAGTAAAATAAATAAAGATGCCAACAATTGGCATTCAACATAGATGTGAAAAAGGTTTTCAGATTTTTTACAAAAGGGACATTTATCTACAATCAGATTTGAAAAACGGTGTAACAAGTGATGAGAAGGAAGGATCCATTGTACTAGTCTCCATTGGAGGTCGCCATGTCGTGGTGGTACAGGAGGGTGATAAAAACCTTTCCAGTTAGGAAAATAACGGGAGGAACAAGGTAAGGGGTCTCTTCATCGAACCTTCTGCTGTGTTATTTGCCGTTGCGAAAGAAACTTTACAGAACCAAAATAAAGGTCTTTTTGTTTGGGAAGGCCATTGAAGCCTACGTTAAAAGGGGGGACAAAGAAGAGGGCTGGCAAGAGAAAAAGCACATATGAGTTCAGGAAAGGTCGAGAGAGAGAAGGTATTCGATGTGCATTTTGTTCATTGCTTTGGTGGTCCTGCTCCCAAGCAGGTGTAAGCCGTGTGTATGTCCAAAGCACACTGCATAATATGCGTGCCACGATTCGAGAGGATCGTACACCGACCAGGCTTGCCAATGCATCAGCTCCGATCCAGCTGCCGTTTGGGCTGAGAAGATCTGCGACAGATTTAACGCCCTTGTCGGTAAAGCGTTGAATAAAACACCTAGGAGCAGGCATATCATGGAAAAAGGAGTTGTAGAACAAAGGTTCTTCCAGAAACATATGTTTCGTGTAAGAATGTGTCACTCTTGTTATTGTCAGAGCTTGCCATGCATTTAGCATGCTCTGATAGAAACCAGAGAGGGGGGATGTGTCGATTTTGGAAAGGTCCATCAGGAAAAGAGTGGTCATAGCCAAGCCTCCCAGCCTGTTGCAAAAGGTGATGAGCGATGTTGACCCATGGTGGAGAGGGTCACATGTATAGCATGCGAAGAGCAACCGAGAGTCGAAAGGCCATTAGCCGGCTCTTTATGTCGACCAGGCCTTGGCCTCCATCGGTCAGTGGTAAACTGAGGACCCCAGGTCGCAGCCAGTGTTTTCCGTCCCAAAAAAGGACACGAAGCACTTCTGGAACTGTTGAAGCAACACCGCTGGAGGATGCAGCACGAAGAACCTGTGCCATAAGGTAGAGGCCACCAGTGTGTTCATGACCATGATATGACAGTTGTGTGATCAGACCTTTCCATTTTTGCAGTTTACCCTCAACAAACTCAAGCAGACCAGCCCAATTTTTTGCTACTGTGGTATTATTACCTAAGAACACTCCAAGGTATTTCACACCATCATTGGCCCATTACATGACAGTGGAGCAGGAAGTCTTAGCGCCAAGTAGCACAATGGACCGAGCCAAAGGGCGCTCGAATTGTTCCAATTAACTTTGGCTGAAGAAGCCTTTTCAAATAAGGACAAACAATAACGAACGATGTTAACGTCATTGATATCTTGTACGAATACACACACGTCATCAGCGTATGCCAGTACCTTGATGGGCCGTTCAAGCTGGGACAAACTAACCCCTGTTAGTCTACAGCGCAAAGAAACCAGTAGGGGTTCGATGGAGAGAGCATAAAGCAACCCGGAAAGAGGGCAACCTTGTCTAATTCCCTTGTTCATAGACAAAGGTGCAACAAGTTCATTGTTTATCTTAAGCACACTATAAATATTATTGTATAGTAATAGTGGGACAACTTAGCATAACAATTGTGCATTTTGTGAGGAAAGCACCAATTTTGGCACACTAGTAGCCTATCATATTATGAACAGATTTGGATATCGGGCCATCTCAAAATTTTTGGTGGCAGTGGAAAATGGCTGCCACAGCCATCAGCGGCTGAATTTGAGATGGCCCAATATCCAAATCTGTTCATAATATGATAGGCCACTAGTGTGCCAAATTTTGTGCTTTCCTCACAAAATGCACAATTGTTATGCTATATTTAGCTAAGTTGCCCCACTATCTATATAAAGTTGAAAGTGTGTCTGTCTGTGTGTCTGTGTGTGTTTCTCTGTGACCTATGCACGCAAAAAAGTACTGGACTGATCCTCACCAAACTTCACATGCTGACAGAACATGTACCCGGGAGTGTCCCGATGTAAAAGAATTGTACTTCAGACTTCCGGTTTCCGAATTATGAAATCATCACCTGATTTCGTAACGTTAATTTTTCAAGTTCAGCCGATTGACATGGGGCCAACGCCATTTGCAATAGAATGAAAAAATAATGCTACAGTCAATTGAAGACAATGACTTCCGACTTCCCGGTTTCCGAATTATGACTTATGCATTCGACACACTTTTCGTAACGTTAATTTTTCAAGTTCAGCCGATTGACATGGGGCCAATGCCATTTGCAATAGAATGAAAAAATAGTGCTACAGTTAATTCCGAATTCCCGTTTCCGAATTATGACTTATGCATTCGACACACTTATCATAGGCCCTATTCACATCAACAAACGCCTCTTTTAATGCATGATTAACACAAGTCATATTTTATTGTACATACAGGTAGTCATTGACTTACGACCACGATCGGTTCCGACCGACCAATCGTAAGTCGATTTGGTTGTAAGTCGACCAATCTTTATTTATTGTGTTTCGGCCTATGCAAAAATTACCGTACAGTATGTATATTATACCGTATCAAATACACACCAGATATGTTCAATGAGGCTCTGATATACATTGAAGATTTGGTATTATACATGAGCCGGAAAGATTTAACTAAGTGAAGACTTCCCTCTTCTAATAGGTCTGAAAGCGCAACCATCAGTAGAGAATGGTTCCGTGAAACAAACTACAACACAGATACTCTCGCAAAGTTTGTTTCTGACAACGAGCCACTTCTGGTACAGGATCAGAGTAATGCATCTCAACTGATTTCTGAAGCGGTTCAAGTGGGAAGTGGTGTGATATTTTTCTTGGATTCCCCGGGTGGTACTGGCAAAACATTTGTCCTCAATCTTTTGCTTGCTAAGATGAGGAGCCAGAAAAAGATCGCATTAGCCGTTGCTTCATCCGGTAGAGCCACAACACTACTTTCAGAAGCCGCACAGCGCATTCTGCTTTCAAATTGCCTCTCGACTTAGTTACAATGGAATATCCGGTTTATGGCTTTGGCAAACAAACTGAAGCAGCAAAAGTGCTGAAGAATTGCGACCTCATAGTTTGGGATGAAGGTACGATGTCGCCTAAGGATGCATTCGAAGCATTAGATAGAACTATGCGAGATTGAAGAGGAATAGACCTGCCTAAAGGTGGAGTTACGCTGGTTATTTCTGGCGATTTCAGACAAACTTTACCTGTAGTACCCCGTGGCACTCCAGCTGATGAAATGAAAGCCAGTATAAAATCTTCATACCTCTGGACATTCGTACAAACTATCCATCTAACAACAAACATGAGGGTCAAATTATATGGTGATTTAGATGCTGGCAATTTCGCACAATGACTTCTCAAACTTGGAAATGGTGAAATCCCGAACACAAATGATGTAATATCTATTCCCGATGAATGTGGTACAATAGTTTCATCTATGGAAGAATTAGAGGCTCATGTGTATCCCAATTTAGCGACTAATTACAAAAACATACAGTGGCTCTGTGAAAGAACAATCCTGGCTCCACTTAATGAAACAGTCCGTGTAATAAACCATCAGTTATTACAAGTAGTTCCAGGCGAACAACATAGTCACAAGTCTATTGACACCACACTGGATACCGAGCAAGCCATACATTATCCCACAGAATTTCTAAACTCATTGGAATTACCAGGATTGCCTCCGTACAATCTGTCGTTAAAAGTTGGATGCCCTATTATGTTATTATGTAATCTAGATGCACCAAAACTTTGCAACGGAACTAAACTGATTGTGAAAAGACTACTACCACATGTAAATGAGGCCACTATCATGACAGGATGTGCGAAAGGAGAAGATGTATTCATTCTGCGAATTCCACTCATTCCATCAAATTCAACGATTGAATTTAACAGACTACAATTTCCTGTATGCCTGTGCCTTGCGATGTCTATCAATAAGGCACAAGGACAGTCATTGAAAGTAGCAGGGCTGGAATTATCCACTCCTTGCTTTTCCCATGGTCAGCTATATGTGGGATGCTCCAGAGTGGGATCATCGGAGGCTTTATACATATTGGCCCCAGAGGGGAAGACATCAAATATTGTTTATCCTCGAGCACTCCACTAAAATTATTGAGCTACTTCAGTTATTTCATAAACGGGAATAGGATGTGCGATGAAGGAAATACATGTTGCTGGTGAAAAATAAAAATGCTGGTGGGAAATAAAAAAAAATGGTGGTGGTGGTTTGTATATATACATATTACAGATATAAATAGAATGGTGATGGCATATGGCGTATGTGTATAATATTTTATAATTAAATGGTTATGGGCTATGTAGATATTATATAGAATGGTTATGGGCGTAGGTACGTTGTAACTTCGTATACATAATATAACATAATTTTTTATCAGGATAACAGACGTAAATAAATCAAATACGCTGGGCCAGGCTGGGTTATGCCCGACGTATAAATTAAGTCACAAATGATGACATGAAACCAGCCTCACATTGTTGAGGCATTATGGTTTTTTATCTGATGCGGCAATAAATCTTAACATTTTTGAACTCGAGTCTTCTGCATATAAAACATGGCGGGGAAAATATAATATTATAGTGGTGATGAAAAAAAAATAATAATGGTGGCAGCCTCTACAATTTTACAATTAACTGTGACATATACTCCATCAGACCCGCCGTCATCCACGGGATTCCTGTGCGGAGCACGGATATCCCTGCTAGTCACTTAATATAAGAGATGAAGGTTGAACAAAGTCCAAACCGCTCAAGTACTTCGAAAATGTACCGATGGTCAACACGGTCAAAGGCTTTCTCCTGATCAAGAAGAAGAAGTCCTAGATCTTTCGGGCTTTCCTTGCATAGTTCAATGATGTCTCTCACAAGGGAGATGTTGTCATAGATGGAACGTTTTGGGACACAGTAACATTGATCTTCTTTCAACAACGAGGATAAATAAGGAGTAAGTCGCGATGCCAGGGCTTTCGAAAATATCTTATCGTCCATACATAACAGGGAGATAGGACGCCAATTTTCAATACTCAGCATGTCTCCCTTTTTTGGGATGAGGGTAAGAAGAGCTCGTCGGCAACTCCGAGGTAGCTCTCCAAGCTGGCAGCTTGCGTTCAAGGTGTTAATGAGTTCTGGACCCAATAAGTGCCAAAACTTCTTGTAAAATTCGGTTGTAAGTCCATCCAATCCAGGTGCTTTCCCAATGGCAAGGCCGTGCAGGGCAGCGCCAAGTTCATCCAAAGTAATGTCTTTCCAGTTGGGAACGCCCATCTGCACACAACACTGGCAGGCCTACGGAGATCGAGGCGACACCGACTGGATTTATTTGTTCCATTGAATATATTTTCGAAAAGTATTCCTTCACGAAAAGTTTGATTTCTGATTGTGTAAAGATAATGGATGAATCTGCTAATCGCAGCTGAGAAAGCTGCTTACTGGGAAGACGTTTCTCTAAAGAAAAGAAGGACTTGGTTGGTACGTCTGCCTCATTCAGGTGTCGCACCCTCATCCGAACTAAGGCACCACATACTTTCCTCTCGGTTATTTCCTTTAATAAAGACTGTTTCTCAGTTAAGGTTTTTTGTATGTTACTATTATTTTGTCCGATGACCCGTTGGAGTTGTAAAATCTCGAACTGTAATATTTTCTTTACTTCATGGTCAGCCCTTGTTGAGAAAAACTGATACTGTTGACAGAACCCTTTAATTTGGGTTTTTACTAAATCCCACCATATCAGCGGGTTAACGGAACAGCTTAACTTCTGTTCTAGGAGAGCCGTCCAGAAGGATTCAAAGGCCTGAATGAAGTTGAGGTTTTCTCGTAAACTATTGTTGAATTTCCAATGGGAGCTCCCTGGACATGGTTTAGAGAGTTGAATATAGACTCGAGCTAGGGAATGGTCAGAGAAACCAGAAGGCACGATACCGGATTTATAAACTCCATGTAATAAATGAGAATTTACATAGATGCGATCAAGCCTCGCAAGTGAGATGTGGTTGTTTAAACAATGACACCATGTGTAAGACCGATCAGAAGGGTGCTGCACGCGCCAAATATCATGGAGATTATATTTCGCAATGATGTTTACAAAAAGTTTTGCGGTACATGGTTGGGGTTCCGGCCCGTTCCGGTCAAATGAAGCATCAACAGTACATTTAAAATCGCCACCAATGATTAGAAAAGTCTGCAAATCCAGTGTTTGCAGGAATTTTCTCAGTTCGGCAAAAAAGGAGATCCGCTCGTCATTTTTGCTTGGAGCGTACACATTGAGAATTGTGAACTTGATCTGATTGATAGAGAAGGTCACGGAGGCAAGGTGTCCATCAATAATACTCATAAATTTAAGGCAGGACGGATGGAAATGTTTCCCCAAGACAAACATGATGCCTGCCTTCGACGTGGAGTTGTTACTAAAGAAACATTCCTTGTCCATAAATTTTTGCCACTGAGCCTGAACAGATCGGACAGCATGGGACTCTTGTAACAAAGCTATGTCAAGACCGTTGACCTCTACCAACTGTTTAATTTGGATCTTGCGGAGCGGACTCCCACCACCATTAACATTTATCGTTCCAATCTTGAAACTGGCCATGAGGAAAATAATAGCATCTAAGAATAAGATCAGAAGTGGGATCATTGATTAGAATCCCTTTTCTCCTTGGCAATCAATTTTTTTAAGCGGTGACGGTGTGTCTGGTGGAAACCGAATAAGTCAGGTTTACGTACGATAGCCTGAGCACACTCAAGGAAGGACGGTAGATCGGTAGACCTGTATGTATTTTGTAAGAAGAGTCTTATTTATTCAGGGGGCGGGGGGTAGGACCTTGACTGTTCAGCTTCTCCACCGTTTCCACCTGACTGTTCCCGTTTGGTTCCTCCAGGTCAGATTCGTCAGAGTTGGTTTTAGTTTCCGAGTCACACAAGCTTGTGCCGTCTTGCATATCGATACTATGGTCAGTATTGATACACGGATCTGTACTGGTGACCACGTCTATGTGCTCTTCCATTGTGGGAGCATCTCCTGGTGAAGAAACAGGGTTAACATTTGCTTCGCTATTTCCTGCTGACAAGGATTCAATGTTAACATTTACCGAAGTGACAGCAGGTTCATCACTAGTGGTCTGTGTATCACCGTCAATGGACTTTCCAATCGGAGAGTTTTTAACGAGTGAAACAGTTTCATTTACTGCGATAACAGGTAAAACGGTCTCTGAAAGGGAGACGTCGATGTCCTCACCGGCAAGTAGGGTAAACTTGTTGGTCGTAGGTACCGTGTCCATTCCGGGTCCATTCCAGGTAGGCCTTGTAGAGTGATGTCAGTCACAACTGCAGGAACATTACCGACAGATTCCTCGTTTGTAAATGCCACCTTCTTCTGGGTGAAACGACCATCAGGTAAAGTCTTTCTCTTCCTTGATGAGACGATGGTGAAACCATCACAAACATTCGTTTTGCTGTTTAGACGATCGGACTGAGAGGCCTGGGAGGACTGGGCCTCATTACAGGACACGGGATTCGCTTCCGAAGAAGAAGAAGAAGAAGAAGAAGAAGAAGAAGAAGGAGAAGGAGAAGGAGAAGGAGAAGGAGAAGGAGAAGGAGAAGGAGGAGAAGAAGAAGAAGTATTTTTTGTTGACGAGATTTGTTTCATCGTTTTACGAAGTCGCCTTTGGGAAAGATCGTTTCAAATGTCCGAAATTACCACATTTGAAACATTTCAGGGTGTCAGTGGTTACGTAGACCTGGTAATCATGATTATCAATTTTGAGTTTTAAAACGATGTTCAAGGTTCTTTCAGCGTTCGAGGGAGGAGGTACCACACAAGCTTGTCTCCGAAAAGACATCACGTGCTTCGGCCGATCGTCCTGGCGACGTAAAGGTAACATGGTGATCTGAGAAACCACAGAACCATTACGAGATAGTTCGGAGATCAGCGTCTGATTCTTCAGGAAAGGAGGAGCGTTCGAGATCATGTCCTTCACGGCCGGAGTGTCGAGGGGGGAGACGAGCACGAAATGTCCGTCGTCTGTTGATAGTCCGGTCGATACGATTTCGTGAACCAGTTCTGTCTCAGACACGAAGATTACCACACGTTTGTTCATTCGTGAGGCTGCACGAACTTTGTCGGTACCGACTATGTTTCCCGTAGCGATAACGAGGTCCTCGACGCTGACGTCATCGGGCGGGACACAGATGACGCCATGTTTTCTTGTTAATGCTTCAAATGCCGAATAACGGGAATACGAAGTCATGTTTAGGAAGGGGGAGGAGGGGTAATTACTCTAGTGCAGTAATTAAATACGAGCCGAGACAGGTTTCCAAAGGAAATAAACACAGCAACAGTGAAGATAAAAACGATCAGTTGAAGGACCGGGATGGGCCGCCAACTAAAAGTTATCCACAAAGAAGCTATGGGCTCTTTCGCTCTCTATCTCGGGGAAAAGGTATGCGAGGAGAAAACGGGATAAGGAGGGAAGTGGAGGGGAGGGGAAGACATGAACCGAAGGGCAAACCGTGAAATAACAAGGACAGATGGGCGGGGTGGGTGACGACGGCGTGAGGGAAGGCCGAAGCGTGAGGTCCAACGAAGAGGGGAGGGTGGGGGCACAAATAACGATGCGTAGAAGTAAACAAAGGAAGGGAGGTGAAAAACAATGCGAAAGGGGATAGAAAGGCGAAAAAACAGGGCAGATCACAGCTCACCAAGACCACACAGCCGCCATGACACTCCACTCAACTCACCAACAGCCAGCAGGGGGCGAGAGAGAGAGAGAGAGAGAGAGAGAGAGAGAGAGAGAGAGAGAGAGAGAGAGAGAGAGAGAGAGAGAGAGAGAGAGAGAGAGAGAGAGAGAGAGAGAGAGAGAGAGAGAGAGAGAGAGAGAGAGAGAGAGAGAGAGAGAGAGAGAGAGAGAGAGAGAGAGAGAGAGAGAGAGAGAGAGAGAGAGAGAGAGAGAGAGAGAGAGAGAGAGAGAGAGAGAGAGAGAGAGAGAGAGAGAGAGAGAGAGAGAGAGAGAGAGAGAGGAAGAAGATTGACTGATTGATGGGGGTAGGGGAGTGAGCAGAGAGAATATATTATGCTTTATTAACAACACATCCGTGCACACAAACAAAAACACACACACACACACACACACGATATATGTTAGTGCTTGGCCAATACCAGCAATTTTTCGGGAATTGGCAGCTTGGAGTCAGTGTGATTACCGAATAGAGTACATACTGTATACAACCCAAAAACCTTGAGTATCTTTCACCGAAAAAAACAACGTTGCATTTAAATAGACGTTTCAGGAAAATGTTCACAAACATTAATCTTTATAAACAGCTGCGTGTGACGGGTGGAAAAAAAATTGGCTCGGGAAATTAGAAAACACCTTAATATGGCAAGTGGCTCAGAAATCAGGTGTTGTTTCACAACCACTCACTCAGAATGACGGAGCACGAACGACTCACGATGATTGAACACGAACCACACACTCAGAATGACGCAGCACAGACCACTCACACAGGATGACAGAGCACGAACCACTCGCTCAGGATGAAGGGGGCATGAACCACTCACTCTGAATGATGTGGCGCAGAAAAGCGTCCATAGTGAGTGAACGATTCGCTCAGAATGACATAGCGCGGTACTGCTATTGACTGTAGGGCACTCGGCAAGTTGCTTAAGCACTCAAGCAGGCACTTCAATTAAATGGTTGATAAGGAACGGCTGGCCAAGGTGTTGCGCATACCATATAGAATCCCGTTAATTTTAAAACTGGTCTTCACTGTGCTTGCAGCAGTTCAGAAAATTAAATGAATTCATTCAAATAAAGACTTTAGCCACAAAAGGTTTGCTGTTTAACAAAGAACAACCCTGGAGACATCGTAAAGTTTAATCGCCCATGAAATAAACATTGCAAATAATCCGCCACGTCACCTGGTTGTCTGTGCACGAGTCAGGTGGTGCATTGGTTTGCGGTCAACACAAAAGTTATAACTTTATTTTAAAACATCCGTTTTTCACCAGATTTACTTTGCTTCCCTGTATAGCACCTTGTGAAACCTCCAAAAATATCGACACAGATCTGGCAGACGCTATGGATAAGCAGTCCCTCTGGGGGACAGTGCACGATGTCAAGCAGTGAATGCATTAAATCTATAGCTCAATGAAGCTGATTAATTTTGACACATTCCTAAATCTTTTGTTCACTCAATATAATTCTCCAAACGGCAGAAAATGATAGGTTTAATGCTTCGGAAATTTCACATTTTCTTGTGTATATGTGGAGAACGAGGGAACATAGCCTTGATTGCTTTAAGTAAATAGGTATATCGGCTGAGTTATAAGCCTCGTTTCTTTAAATTATCAGATTTCACAACAGATTTCGACACTTATTTAGTCCGGACGATATCCAATCCTCAAAACAGAAATAATATTTCGATGATATACTTTAATTAGTCCGTGAGAGTAGATCGTGAAAAATCGTATCATATAATGCATAAAATCCTCATATGACAACACTCCAAGCTCCTCATTTAAAAACTATCCATTCCATCAATTGGGACCATTCTCTGTACAGAGCATCGGTGCTGCCGAAGCAGTTTCCTTGGCTATTGGGCACAATCCTGGAGAGAGACGCCACTCCGACGCAGGATACTCGAATGACTCGGTCATCCCAGCAAGCTGGTACTCATTTTGCCCACCTCGGAAGGATGGCAGGCTGAATCAACCCCCTGATGAAGTAATTCAGCGGGCAACGAAGCTTGAACTCAGGACCCTTGGATCCCAAGCCGCCACCCTAACCACTAAGCCAACGCCAGGCTTTTTGAAAACTATAGCACCTATAAAAGCAATGTATGCAGCGATTCTTATCTGTGATGAACAGGCATTCGTTGTGAGTGAGGAAAGTGAAAAAAAAACTTAATCGTTAAGAAATCGTTGTTGCATGTTCCAAGTCAAGTCATGGTTGAGCAGGCCAAAAAACATAGCGGCTTCAGAACCCAGAGAGGTTACCTGGAATACGACTTAAGACCCCACAGAGAGAGTTGACCGAAGATGCGTCTGGTAAAGGATGTAATTAAATAAGGCCGTTAATTATTTTCAAAAAGGGTGTTTTAATTAATCCAAACAACTAATTTTCAATCATTCCCTTCCTTGGAGTTTTCTTCGTATGCATGCAAAGTTTTAGGCTGCTCGGTTTCATGGCTTTGGAGTTATGGTGGACACACACACACACACACACACACACACACACACACACACACACACACACACACACACACACACACACACACACACACACACACACACACACACACACACACTAGTATAGATATTGAACCTTTTTCATTTGAAATTGCCCACCGCACCATCAGCTCTGGAGCCCTCTGGTGGAGACATTCTCGACACTCAATATCTAACCCGATCCATGGGGGTGATGCATTAGTGAGAAGTCGTCTTGCCCCCACTTTTCCCCAACAGGGACATCTTACCCCCATTTTACTTTAATCATTTGTCTGCTTCATCCTCATCGTCAGCATACCACGAACATCAAAAGATGATGCAAGAAGCTGCCACACTGCATGGAAAAACAACAAATTTTACTTGGAAAACTTAACTGCACGCAATTGTGAAAATCCACGGCACGAGAACAAACGCAGTGAATTTCATCGATTCAAACGAAGACAGCCTCCTCATGGGACCTTTGGATTGTGTTTACACCAATCTCGAAGTCTCCTCTGAGAATGCTAAAGGAATTCTGCTCCATTCTGGAATCGAGCTGTTAGTGTCAGGCCGTGCGCAGGGGCAGTGCTGACGAAGTTGTAATGTTCTCACGATTGTTTTGCCCCGTTCTTCATCACCCATGGATGTCTCAGAGCAGCAACATGCCTGTGTCATCAGTAGCAAGGCGTTTCGAGTTATTGCACTTTATCGATTTGATTTTAGCGCCGGGAACATTTTACTTTCATGTCGTCACATCAACGGGCAAACCTAGTCCTGCAGTTTAGGTTGAGCCAATTCCCTTCTACAATATCTATGGCGAAGAGACAAGCTTGCAGACAATAATTTTGGGATATATGTACTGACGGAGATGACGAACAATGTATGTTTATAAACAATGGATAAATCAATAGAGCACATGGGATTCAAACAGCATCACGAGGCACACGGTGAGACCATGACCATGACCTGAGAACCCAAATAAAATTATTATGAAATGCAGTGAAAGTTTGTATTATGATAACCAAATAGTGTGACCATTTTATTGCAAGTTGTCATTGCTCTGAACGAGCTAAAAGATAAAGTAGAGTAGGGGTAGGGATTCTATTTATAGGAAGCCATGCTTCAATAGAACTGACTTCAAGTTTATCACCTCCTCCCTCCACAGCTTTGTGTCTGCATTTTAATTGCAGCAACCACTTTCCTCCTCAAAAAAAAGGACAGGGAATTACTATTTGATGCTTTTGTGCAAATTGGTTCATTTGTGTAATTGGACAAGGATTTGTTACTCGATAAGCTTCCATGTGATCAGGCAGTATATTAGTGTAGTGGTAATCATAGATGGTCATAAAGGAATGTGTAACTCGAGGGGAGGGTCGTGGATGTGTATATTAGCATTTGTCCTACTTCCCACTCCCTTCTTAATATCACTGTTTGCTACTTTGTAATCAGGATGAAACTAAAACACAGAACAAATCCGCACCCCATTGACATGATACATAATCATCATTCAGCCTCTCATTAGCAATTTTATGCCTTTGTCTCTACTCATAATACAAACCCTTTTTAGATACAAAGCATGGGAAGAGCAGAGGGTACCCCCCCCCTCCAGTTCCCCAAGGATGCCCAAAGCAGAGAGCAGAAAGGAGGCAGTAGAAGACAGAGAGACAACTTCCTGTCTGCGATGGGAATGTGATAGGTCCATAGACTCAGCATCATCGCAGGAGATTCAAATTGTCTTGAAGACCTTGCTTTTCATGATGCTGAGCTGAGCAAGTTGTGAGGCAGGGCTGCCAGCCCAGAGGGGAGAGCAGTGCTCCTTCATGGTGTGGATGAAGGCTTTGCATGTGGATAGGAGTTAACGTTTGCCAAGGAAGGACTGTGTACGACGCACATTGCCCAGTCAATGGTTGGCTATGGAGGCCAACATTGAAATGTGGTTTGCCAAAGAAAGATCATAGCTGAGAGGGAGGTGCAGGAGTTTGAGTGACTGAACTTCCTCAAAAGGATTGTTAGGAAAGTATATGGGAGGGTTTGCCAGACGGTCCTTTTGGAGAGAGATAGAGTGAGTGTGAGATTTGTCAGGATTGAAAGACATATTCCAAGTGTTTGACCATCTTGTGATTTTGTCAAGGTGTGAAGAGAGGGAAGAGGATGGCTGCCTGCCCATCTTAAGGATGAGGGATGTCACGGCAGAGGGTGGAGTCATCAACAAATCGATGAGGGGGATTTTCCAGAGAGTCATTTGTTAAGATCAGGAATAGGACTAGACCCAGAACATGCCTTGGGGCACTCCAGCCTTGACAGTGAGAGAAGATGAAAGGATTCTGTTGAGTGTCACACGTTAGCTATGAGAGTAGAGGAAGTCAGTGAGCTATGTGAGAGGGTAGATGTGGATGCCTTCGGCAGAGAGTTTGGAAAGCAAGGCTCTGTATGCCATATGTGGAGAGTTTGGAGAGCACACTGTATGGAAAGCTCGAGATATGTATGGAGAGATGGCCCTGATCTCATGTCTGATATTGTGGGCCTCCATCCATTGTTGGGATAGTAGGAGCAGCATGTCCAAGGTAGAGTGACTTGGTTTGAATCCGAATCAGTCATCTGAGATGAAGTTGTTGGAGAAAAGGAAGGATTTCATGTCATGCTGTTATGATGGAGTCCATGACCTGATGGAAGATTGCAAATAAGCTGATGGGTCTGTAGTTGAGATTCAAACAACCGAATCAAACAACTGGGGTTGGGATCGTTTCTTGCACCTTTTGTAAGGTGTAAGTAAGGCAGTTACCACCTTGTAAGGCAGTGATTTCGACGTAGTGCAAATGATGGCATGTAAAGAGCAGAGATGATGTGCAAAAACAGCAGCAGGAGCAGGTTTTTGGGACACGTGGCTTGATGACATGCAGACCATTTGCAGAATCAGAGTCAAGGGTTTCCAGAAACTTCTCCATCTGTTCAGGTGCAAAAAAAAAGAGTCCAGGATCAGTTGGGTGTGACTGTGTACGGTGGGTACAGAGAGCGTGGTATTGGGTGCACAAGATTTTGAAGCAAACACAGAATTGAAGCATTCGGCCTTCTCATGAGCTGAGTCGGCAGTGCTGTCATTTAAAATTGAGGGAAGGGATGGAGGAGTAAGAATACTCCAGAGCTAGACTTATCAAGGCACCGCCAGGTTTTCGAGGAGGGAGACAAGTTTGAAAGTTCAATGTTGAGGTTGGACAGGTGTTGTTTTCTGGTTCTCCAAAGAGTGGACACACACTTGTTGCGGGCTTTTTGGAATGCACTTCGGGTTTGCCTTCTGGGAAGACAAGGTAAGCTGTTTCAGAGCATCTGCCTCACCACATGATTTAGCGCACCATAGGTGGGAAGAAGTGTTGGATGACTGAAGGCGAGATGCGATGGATCTACGATAGAGAGAGAGAGAGAGAGAGAGAGAGAGAGAGAGAGAGAGAGAGAGAGAGAGAGAGAGAGAGAGAGAGAGAGAGAGAGAGAGAGAGAGAGAGAGAGAGAGAGAGAGAGAGAGAGAGAGAGAGAAGAAGAAGAAGAAGAAGAAGAAGAAGAAGAAGAAGAAGATTTATGTTGAAGAATTCCCAGGCTGAGTTAATATCAGGGGTGGGAGATGTGGAGACCAGTTCTGAAGTGCAATGGCTGCTTGCAGTCTCTACCACTCTGCGTGACTGAAATGACTGATTTCCAGTGCTGTGACATTCCTCCGTGAATAGCCAGAGAGATGATGACTCTCACATGTGCTTGTGAGAGTCAGATGAACCATTTGGAGCAGAGGAAGAGCAGGAGACATTAGCAGGGAAGTTTATCATCACGAGTCTCAAAGGGAGGATTTGCCATTGTGAGAAATCTGCATGGGAAAGTTGTTATGTGGACCCAAAAAGGGCCTTTTGACCTTATTCACTTCCACTATTTTCATGTTTCTTGAACCAGGTCCCTTTTAAATCTCAGCGATGTTTTCTAGTTCATCGTATCAATGTTCAGCTCATTGTTTTTTGCTAAATCATTCATTTGAGACGAATGATTGATTTATCCACCTTGAGATATTATCCTTCTTTTTCTCATCTGTTAATCTCTTTGAATTATTATTTTATGACGTACTGCTCTTTATAGGCATTACATGTGATAGAAAAACACTACCATGCCTGTATTGACTGTTAATGTCTTATGAATCCACATGGTCATGACTCATTAACCGCCAACTTAAATGTACCAGGCAATGAAAATATCCAAAGGCATATCTTAAAGTATTTTATTGCTTATAACTATAAATTGTCACTATTCTTCAAAATGTACTTTACGAAACCGTTCAACCAGACAAAACCAATCTCTTTGTAAGATTTGAAAAATGAATGATTTTTCTTCATAATCATGGTATGTTTTGTAGGTTTTGAAGATGTACCTCCCATTCTGTGGAATCGCCATCACCAACGCCCAGTTGTTTGCTGCTTCACGTAAAGAGTACGAGAGAAGCCGGGTGAGACACACGCTGTTGCTGGGATTCATTTCATTCTTTTTCTATTGTCCATGTGAAACATGTAAATTTTTTCATCAAGGGAATGCAGACACACCAACCTTTAACTACCATTGTTTACAAGCACAGTATGATTTCTTGGTTTAGTTTGTAAAGCCAGAAGATGTAATTTTGGACACAAATTTGCAGCAAGTTGGACAGCACCGAAAATACCTTAATTGCAGGAATGTCCAAGCTGCATCAACGAAAATGTGCCACTTGCAGACATCAGGATACACTCGATCTGGGATGTGTTGTTGACTTTTATGGGTATCATATGCAGAACATAATGAATGTCCCACATAATGATGTGTGTATGTGTATGTATGTATATATATATATATATATATATATATATATATATATATATATATATATATATATATATATATATATATATATATATATATATATATATACACATACATAAATATATGTATGTATTTTATACAAGGATAGATATTGTTGAGGGCCCGGTTTCTCAGGGGTACTGCGAGGGTGGGGTTATCCCTGGTTCTCTCTGGACTCACCGGGAATCGAGGCCGTCGCACACAAATAAGTCTATGTCCCGGCGGGTCGCTAATTGACCACAAACGCCAACAATTTAACCACATGACTTCAGTGTCCTCCGTCTGACTTCCGTTTAACTGGGACACACGCAGTTTCCTTATTGGGGTATCGTGCCCTCAGCGGTTGTGGAACTATTACTTTAATTGCACATTGATTAAGGTGGTTGAGCTTACCGCCAGCACAACGCTGGACTGATTTGAGAGCCATTCCGTTGAGGAATTATCATCTCCCGGCTAATCTACATACGGACATTGCTGGACCAATGGAAGAAAGGACAACCACAGGCAGATTAGAAATATAATTCAACAAGAATAATTTATTTGCAATAAGCAGTGTGGGGTATGGGAAAGGAGGGATGGGAACTCAAGGGTTTTCATGGAGTCAAAGGGCAACCATGGCAGGAAAAGGAGAAATGACGGGCACAGTCAATCGGCACTCAAGGTGTGTATTTACAAAAAGAAAAGAAAATGCACAAGTCACAGACGTAACCTGACCAATAACTTATCTACTGGATAACATGATAAGGTACCCAACAGACCACACACACTGGGAGACAACTGGGAGGGGCAGGGTGGCCTCAGCCAACCGTACATGGAACCGTCACCCTCTCCAGCTTGGTACCGCTCTCCCTGCAGCTCTCTGGAATGGATCCAACATTGCACTCCACAACTGAGGGTCCACAAGCTCTGTCAGAACCGGGAGCCGAAGCGTCCAGGGCCAGGGAAGAAGCGAGAGTGATGACCACAGGACAGAGAGACAGAGAGAGAGAGAGAGAGAGAGAGAGAGAGAGAGAGAGAGAGAGAGAGAGAGAGAGAGAGAGAGAGACAGAGAGACAGAGATAGAGACAGAGACAGAGACAGAGACAGAGACAGAGACAGAGACAGAGACAGAGACAGAGAGACCCACAGCATCAGGCACAACTTATAGTCCCTGAGGCACACGGGGCCAAAGAGCTGCATGTCAGATATTTTTAGGAGGCTTAGGACCATCTATTGGGCCATGTCAGATCTTACAAGCTGGCCCCATGCCAGCCATTGGGGGATGCCCCCCGTAGTCCCACCTAATCTATTTCCCACCCAGATATGCACTCAGTTGGCCCTTGCAGCAAGCGGAGCTCCGCACTTAACATGGGAAAATTGCTTTTGCCTCCATGGACCTGGGACGAACCCCAAATGTCCAAAAATGTCCATGCACAAAGCCGGGGGAATGGGGAAATTATTGCAGAGGGATGGTGTCGTGTCCTGGTCCAAATACCGGTCATGTTCAGGTTGAGGGGAATGAATGGGGATGAGGGAAACGAAATACAGTACGGGGAAGACGGCAAGAAATTACAGTCCAGGGTAGACGTCGATACAGACAAACAGAAAAACAAGAAATGTCAGTGTGTGTGTGTCTCCACCATAACTCCAAAACCATGAAACCTCGCAGTGTGAAACATTTCATGCATACGAAGGAAACTCCATGGGAGTGCATGAGTGAAAATTGGGTGTTTGGGTTTATTAAAACACTACGTTTGAAGATAATTAACGGCTTTATTTAATTATATCCTTTATCAGGCACATCCCCGGTCACCTCTCTCTATGGGGTCTTAAGGTGTTTCCTAGGTAACCTCGCTGGAGTCTGAAGCCGCCATGTTGTTTTGGCCTGCTCAACCATGCCTTGACTTGGAACAGGCTGAGACGATTACTTAACAAATAAAGTTTTTTTTTCACTTTCCTCACTCATATTATCAAATGCCTGTTCATCACAGATAAGAATCGCTGCATACGTCGCTTTTATAAGTACTATAGTTTTCAAAACAGGAGCTTGGAGCGATTTCATGCATTATATGATACAATTTCCCACGATCTACTCTCACGGACAAATTTGAAAGTATCATCGAAATATTATTTTGGCTTTGAGGATCGAATATTGTCCGGACTAAATAAGTGTCAGAATCTTGAGTGAAATCTGATAATTTAAAGAAATATCGAGTCTTATAACTAAGCCTATATATCTATTTACTTTAAGCAAGCAAGGCTATGTTCCGTACTCCTTATACATACACAATAAAATGTGAAATCTCCAAAGCATTCAACTTGTCTTAACCTCCGCCACCGAAGGTGAAGGTTATATTTTCACAAGTTTTTTGTCTGTTGGTTTGTTTGTTTGTCTGTGTACAGGATAGCTCAAAAAGTTGTGAACGGATCCGGATGAAGTTTTGTGGAAAGTTTGGTGTGTCACAAGGACGATCTGGTTAGATTTTGGTGAAAATCCAGTTCCGGATCCAGATCCAACTACTAGAATTTTAAATGTGATTCTTTACCATTGAGAGATAGGGCCAAAAATGATATACAAAAAGCACGATATCTCAAACAGTTGTGAATGGATCTGGATTAAATTTTGTGGACAAGTTTGGTGTGTCACAAGGACGATATGGTTAGATTTTGGTGAAGATTCGGTTCTGGATCCAGAATCAACTACTAGAATTTTTAAAGTGATTCTTTACCATTGAGAGATAGGGCCAAAAACGATATACAAAAAGCACGATATCTCAAACAGTTGTGAATGGATCTGGATTAAATTTCGTGGACAAGTTTGGTGTGTCACAAGGACGATATTGTTAGATTTTGGTGAAGATTCGGTTCGGGATCCAGAATCAACTACTAGAATTTTTAAAGTGATTCTTTACAATTGAGAGATAGGGCCAAAAACGATATACAAAAAGCACGATATCACAAAAAGTTGTAGACGGATTCGGATTAAAGTTGGGGGACATGTTAGGTGTGTAACAAGGGAGAATTGATTCTATTTTGGTGAAGATCCAAATCCTGATCCGACGACTAGAATTTTAAAAGTGATTCTTCACCATTGAGAGAGAGGGCCAAAAATGATATACAGCACGATATCTTACAAAGTTTGCGGACTGATTCGGAGGAAACTTGGTGGATATGTTGGGTGTGCGACCACGGCAAATTGATTCGATTTTGTTGAAGATCTGAATCTGGATCTGACCACACAAATTTTTTAAAGTGATTCTTCACCATTGAGAGAGAGGGCTCAAAAATGATATATAGCATGGTATTTACCTCCATCACCAAAGGTGAAGAAGGTTATGTTTTCACCCCTTTCTGTCTGTTAATTGCCGGAATCCTTCGGATTTCAGCAATTATGTTGGTCGGTTGTGTGTGTCATTCTGTGTGTCTGTCTGTCTGTCTGTTTGTTTGTGTGTTTGTTTACCCTGTAGCAGCCACACCGTTTTAGCGATCATGACCAAACTGGGTACAGACGTCAGCCATGGTCCAACTTAGACACTTGTCGTTTTTGGTGAATCTAGGTCAAAGGTCAAGGTCAAGGTCACCGAAAAACCGAAATTCTTATTTTCGCAATAACGTCCGCTAAAATGGTCGTATCGACTTCAAACCAAATCCAAAATGTGCATCTTGCAATTCTGCATCCAACCATATGTCTCATTGGGGTGTCACACCAACACCCTTCTTAGCGGTCGGGGATCGAATGTCAGGGGGGTCGGGTCAAAACTTTCAAATTGCGATAAAAACGCCATTTCAAGTCCGATTGACTTCCAAGTTATGATCATGACCAAACTAAGTGCTTTAACTCATTAAACAGTAGCACTATTGGCTTATAAGAACCAAATTGATTTCCAGGTTTTTGTTTTTTTCAGAGATCATGGGGATATGACAAAGTTATTCCAGCAATTCCTTGCTCAACGAGCAATTTCATTTTTTTGTTTATTTGTCTGTGTGCATGATATCTCAAAAAGTTGTGGATGGATCCGGATGAAATTTTGTGGACAGGTTGGGTGTCTGGCAAGGACGAACTGATTAGATTTTGGTGAAGATCCATATCCGTATCTGGCTATTGAATTTTTCAAGTGATTCTTCACCATTGAGAGATCGGGCCAAAAATGATATATAGCACCCAATCTCAAAAAGTTGCGGACGAATTAAGACGACACTTGGTGGACATGTTGGGTGTGTGACACGGAAGAACGGATTCAATTTTGGTGAAGATCCGAATCCGGATCTGGATACGATAATTTTTCAAGTGATTCTTCACCGTTGAGAGTTAACGCTAAACTAATATATAGCAGGACATGTCAAAAAGTTGTGGACGGATTCGGATGAAACTTGATGCACAGATTGGGTGTGTGGCAAGCACGAATTGATTCCATTTTGGTGAAGATCCGAATCTGGATCTGGATACGTGATTCTGAGAGAGAGAGAGAGAGAGAGAGAGAGAGAGAGAGAGAGAGAGAGAGAGAGAGAGAGAGAGAGAGAGAGAGAGAGAGAGAGAGAGAGAGAGAGAGAGAGAGAGAGAGAGAGAGAGAGAGAGAGAGAGAGAGAGAGAGAGAGAGAGAGAGAGAGAGAGAGAGAGAGAGAGAGAGAGAGAGAGAGAGAGAGAGAGAGAGAGAGAGAGAGAGAGAGAGAGAGAGAGAGAGAGAGAGAGACACACACGAGAGAGAGAGAGAGAGAGAGAGAGAGAGAGAGAGAGAGAGAGAGAGAGAGAGAGAGAGAGAGAGAGAGAGAGAGAGAGAGAGAGAGAGAGAGAGAGAGAGAGAGACACACACGATATATACCATATTTCAAAAATGTATTGGGCCCAATATGTTCTCATGGGTCAGGCATTGCATGACGGAAGTATGCGGTCTACCGAGTGCCCTTCTCATTTTCTCCTGTTTGGAGAATTATATTGAGTGAAGAAAAGATTTAGGAATGTGCCAAAATTAATGAGCTTCATTGTGATATATGATTTAATGCATTCACTGCTTGACATCATGCCTGATGTTTGGTTAATGGTTAAGGTGGTGGGCTTGGGATCCTCGGATCTTGAGTTCAAATCCCCCTTGGCTGTTGAATTAATACCAGGTGGGGTTGACTCTGACTGTCATTCTTTCGAGGTCGGCAAAATGAGTTCCAGCTTGCTGGTATCCTGTGGCGGAGTGGCGACCCATCCAGGATTGTGCCCAATAACCAAGGAGACTGCTTTGGCAGCACCAATGCTCTGCACAGAGTATGGTCCCAATGGATGTATGGTTGGTTGACATTGCGCCCTGCACCCAGATGGACTGTTTGTCTTATCCATAGCATCTGCCAGATCTGTGTCTATATTTTCGGTGGTTTTGCAAGGTGCTCTAAAAGGAATCAAAGCAAATCTGGTGAAAAACGAATGTTTTAAAATCAAGTTATAACATTTGCCTGGACCGCAAACCAATGCACCAAGTGATGCGTGCATAGATGAGCAAGCAATGTTTCAGATACTCTGCAATGTTTATTTCATGGGCGATTAAACTTTGCGATGTCTCCAGGGTTGTTATACATTACACAGCAACTCTTTTGTGGATAAAGTCATTATTTTAATGAATTCATTTAATTTCTTTAACTGCTGTGGGCGCGATGAAAACCGGCTTCAAAGTTAAAGGGTTCTGATATGGTATGCAGCCACAGCCTGGCCAGCCATTCCTTATCAACCATTTATTGGATTGCTTGCTTGAGTGCTTAAGCCACTTGTGGGGCACCCTTGAGTCGATAGCAGTCCTGCGCTATGTCATTAACGAATCGTCCACTCGCTGCGGACGCATTTGCTGCACCACGTCATTCAGAGTGACTGGTTCATGCTCCATCATCCTGAGCGAGTGCTTCCTATTCTGTCATCCTGAGTGAGTGGTCCGTGCTCCATCATCCTGAGCGAGTGGTTCGTATTACGTCATCCTAAGCAAGTGGTTTGTGCTCCGCCATCCTGAGCGAGTGGTTCGTGCTCTGTCATCCTGGGCGAGTGGTTCATTCTCCATCATTCTGAGTGAGTGGTTTGTGCTCTGTCATCCTGCGTGAGTGGTTCATTCTCCATCATTCTGAGCGAGTGGTTCGTGCTCTGTCATCCTGGGCGAGTGGTTCATTCTCCATCATTCTGAGTGAGTGGTTCGTGCTCCGTCATCCATAGCAAGTGGTTTGTGCTCCGTCATTCTGAGCGAGTTGTTGTGAAATAACACCTGATTACCGAGCCATTTGCTGCACTAACATGTTTTCTAAATTACCTAGCAAATTTTTTTTCCACTCATCACACACAGCTGTATCTAAAGATTAATGTTTGTGAACATATCCCTGAATGGTATATATCAATGCAACGTTGTTTTTCGGTGAAAGCTACTCAAGGTTTTTTGGTTGTATACAGTACGTACTCTATTCGGTAATCACATTGACTCCAAGCTGCCGATTCTAGAAAAATTTCCAATATCGGCCAAGCATGAGTGTGTGTGTGTGTGTGTTTGTGTGTGTGTGTGTGTGTGTGTGTGTGTGTGTGTGTGTGTGTGTGTGTGTGTGTGTGTGTGTGTGTGTGTGTGTGTGTGTGTTGTTCATAAAGCATACAATATTCTTCCTGCTAACTCCCCGAACCCTGCCCCTCTCTCTCTTTATCCCATCCTTGCTATACACCCTCTCAATGCAGTGCAACATCCTCGTCCCACACCTTCCTCTCCTCTCTCACCTTCCCCTCCTCTCTCTCTCTCCCTCCCTCTCTGCCCTCCGTCTCTGTCTCTGTCTCTGAACATATCCGGACGGTGGCTATGTCTGGATGGTGTTTGTGTCCCGATGGGAGTTTGTCTCCTGATGTGTCTGAGCGGTGTTTGTCTCCAAACAGCTTGACTCCGGATACATCAGGGTGGTGTTTGTCTCCGAACGTGTCCAGGCGGAGTTATGTCCAGACAGAAGTTTGTCTCTGGATGTGTCTGGGCAGTGTTTCTCTCTGGACAGCTTGGCTCTGGACACGTCCAGGCGGTGTTTCTCTTTGGATGTGTCTGGGCGGTGTTTGTCTCTGGATAGCTTGGCTCTGGACACGTCCAGGCGGTGTTTCTCTTTGGATGTGTCTGGGCGGTGTTTGTCTCTGGACAGCTTGGCTCTGGACACGTCCAGGCGGTGTTTCTCTTTGGATGTGTCTGGGCGGTGTTTGTCTCTGGACAGCTTGGCTCTGGACACATCCAGGCGGTGTTTGTCTTTGGATGTGTTTGGGTGGTGTTTGTCTCTGGACGTGTCCAGACAGAAGTTTATTCTCTGGATGTGGCCAGGCAATGTTTGTCCTCAGACAGCATGACTCCGGATGCATCCGGCAGGTTTTGTCTCCAGACATGTCGGGGCGGTGTTTGTTTCCGGGCCATATTTATAGTATGACTGGTAGAAAATGGATTTCAGACATTATTTTGCTCCATCTTTACTGTTATTCCATGCAGAATAATTTTGATGAGATGGTATGAATCGTAATTAATGCTCCACTGCACGTCTGCCTTCCCTTCCTCTCACCTCACACTCCTCACTCCCACACTCCTCACTCCCACACTCCTCACTCCCACACCCCTCATCACTCTCACACCCCTCCTCTCTCTTTTCCCCTCCAACTTTTTACTCTCCCTCCTCTCTTTCTCCCCCATCCCTTTCTCTCTCTTTTCCTCTCTTTTTTCTGCACCCCCCCTCCCTATATTATTCCCGTCAGCGCAGCGATTGGTGGTGATTGCTAGTTGTCTAATAATGCACAGGACATAGGATTAGTTACATTTTTGTTTAATATCATGAAAAAAATGTTTCAATAAGCAATAAGGATCGATATCGTGAGTGGTGGATGAAGTGCTCAATCTAAGTTCACCACCTCTGGATGACAGCTGCCTCACGGACACTGAAGTTATCAATGACTCGGCTGAGAACTGGAGCTGGTATGTGTCTGATTCCCTGTCTGATGTTCTTTTTCAACTCCTGCATTGTGTGTGGGGTGTTTTCGTAAACTTTATTTGGGAGAAGGATGGGAGTATTTGGCAGTATTTAGGAGAAGATGGGAGGCCATGGGTTGTTTGTCCGTCCATCGAGAAATGAGTCAATCACTAGGAAATGTCGTCTTAGAAACTCCATAGCAACATTTGATGTATGCGGCAATGCACCATCTTGCAGGAAGATGACTGAATTAATTGTTACGTCTTGCTTCCATCTCAATGCCGGAAGGAATTGCTCCAGAAATTGGTTCAATATGTCCGTGAGGTTGGCGTTCCTCGATCTGCTGGGCAACGTGGGTGCAAAATTCGGACCTTTCGCTCTAATTTATTTTGGTCTGGTGCTGCAGTAACTGTATCTTTTATGGATGCAGTTTCAGATCGTCGTATATGATTCTGCCAGCGATAATGCGAGGGGCTCTCACCAGCCGGGCAAGTAAGTCGGTGTTTCGGCTTTTTCTTGAGAAACCTGCAAAGTTTCTCTTCAATCTTCTGTCTTGTCAGGTGTTCTCATTGAATGTTTCCGACCACTGCGTCTTTTAATTTCACCTTTCACACTTCCAATGTCTCTAAACCTTTCAACAATATGTTTGATAGTTTTGCATTGTGAAATTATTGCATTTGGATAGACCGTACGAGATTGCTTTTGTGTAGAAACAGACAACTTTTCTGAAATGATGTCTATTGAAAAATATGTTGCACCGCTGGGGCACAGAGAAGTTGGAGGCTCGCCTGGGGTTGAATCCTGATCCAGCTATTAACTGTCATTCTGGTGTTTCACAGGCATGTGATTCATCAATGTGTGTTCCATCCCTCGGATGGAGGTTAAGCTGGGCATCTTGTCTGCCGGTATTAGTTGGTGGACGGTAAAGACCCCACAGTGTCTTTTGCGAAGAGCTGGCGAAATATCACCAGCACCATGAACAAATTACAAATTCCTGCCGCAAATAATGCTGGTTCGGTAATGGCAAACCACACAGCATAACCCTTGCCAGTAAACTGCTCTGGTAGCACCAACACTCTGTAAAGAGTATGGCACATCAGAATCAGAAATAAAACATATGTATGTATATATATATATATATATATATATATATATATATATATATATATATATATATATATATATATATATATATATATATATATATATATATATACTCAACTGGTCAAAAGATTTAGAACACCCCCATTTTCCCAGTTTTTACTGAAATTTAATCAGTTTAATGTTTCAATGTACTCTGAAATTAAAGCATAGAACAAATAACCAATTGCAGTGAGAAAAGAAATAATGGAATCATTTTGTTGAACAAAATTTAATCTAAATTTTTGACTCATCAAAGTCAGGTTCGATCTCATCATGACTAGGTCAGGTCAGGTTCGATCTGTGACCTGCTACAGGTACCATGTAAACCTGTACTAACCTGTTCCATGGTCGGGTTGTCGGCGACTAAACCGTCTCCCCCACCAGGTTTTCTGGTGAGGAGGGTGTTTGGATATGGACACCCAGCAGGATTAAAAACAAAACCTGTCAAAGGGCGGAGGAGCTCCTTGTGAGCCAACGGCCATCCATATCTAGTGCCCAACTGTGTCTGCGGACGTCCTCCTGCAGTTGGGGTCACTTCTTATTAGGAGGTTGGTGGCAGGATTTGCACTCCGGCCACCGTAAAACCCTTCATTCCGCAAAACGCAAAAACGCAAAAAAATCTGAAAACCCACTCCGTGGGAGTACCTCCCCTGTGCAGCTTCCCTTCGCAGGGCAGCTCACCGGATGACGGGGATTGGGGCAAAGCCTTCGGGACCCCCAATCGTTGATAGGAGGGAAACCACGGGGTAACATCCCTGGGTCAGATTGCGGGAGAGTGTGTCGGAGTGGTGCTGAGGTGTCGTCCACCAGACGGCGGTCTCCTTGGGTTAACCTGAGGCGGTCCCTTCGGGTGGGTGCCTGGAATGTCCTATCCCTAAGAGAGGATGATCACCTGTCTCTGTTATCATCTGAGCTCAAGCGTTTGGACATTGGGATTGCAGCTCTCTCTGAGGTTCGGAGACCGGATTGCGGCGAGATAATGGTGGGTGGTTACACCTACTATTGGTCTGGTCGCTCTGATGGTTACCATACCCAAGGAGTTGCTGTAGCTGTGTCCAATAAGCTGACCCCAATGATAATTGAGGTAACACCGGTCAACGAGCGTATTATGAGATTGAGGATTCGTCACTCCTTTGGTGTCATTTCCCTGGTCTCTGTTTATGCTCCGACTGAGGCGAGTGATCTCACCGTGAAGGATGCATTCTACGCCACACTCGAGTCTGTGGTTGATCAGTGCCCCAGACGAGATACACTTCTAGTCTTGGGGGATTTCAATGCATCGACTGGAACTGATAGGGACGGTTATGAGGTGTGTGTTGGTCCCCATGGGTCAGGAACTATGAACCAGAATAGCACTAAGTTCCTTGACTTTGCAAGAAGTCATGGACTTGGTGTGGCTGGTTCATGGTTTTACCGCCCACAAGCTCATCGCTGGACTTGGTATTCCAACGCTGGCGGTGTGGCAAAGGAGATTGACCATGTCCTCATTGACGGTCGTTGGAGGATGATCCAGAACTGCAGGGTCTACCGGAGTGCTCAGTTCCTCAATACTGACCACAGGCTTGTTGTAGCAACTCTAAAGCTGCACCTTAAATCCTGGAGAATGGTACCATCCCAGCCTAGGCTGGATGTTGCCAAGCTCAGGGATGAGAGAGTAGCTGAGGAGTTTGCAAACAGGCTGAGTGGACACTTGGGGGGTCTGGGTGCTTTGGGGGGTCCTGAAGAGTTGTGGAGCGCCTTCAAGACCACCGTCCTTGATGTTGCCGGTGGATGCCTTGGAGCTCACCGCAGGGCAAAGAATTTTGTCTCTCAAGGGACACTGGATACCATTGACCAGAGTCGCAGGGCCAGGCTGAATGGCAGAGCTGAGCTGTTCAGGGAGCTGAGGCGTAAAACTGTACGTGCACTGAGGGTGGACAAGGAGGCCTATGTGCGAGGAATCTGTGAGTGGTAGAGCATCACCTGTGGACAGGTGATTCTCGTCCAGCTTACAGGGAGGTCGCGCATTACGTTCATCCAAGCCCATCCCTCGGAGCACTGCAGTTCGAGCAGAGAGTGGTAGGCTCTTGACAGAGGAGTCTGAAGTGAAGGCCCGCTGGGCCGGTTACTTTGAGCGGTTGTACCAGGCTGATCCCCCAACTGTCGAGTTGGACGTCAAGGGTGTTACAATCCCTGGTGCTGGTGCTCGAATCAACTGTGGTCCACCTACGCTTGTGGAAACACGGGCTGCGGTGAACCAGTTGAAACGGGGCAAAGCTCCAGGGATCTGTGGCATCCATGCCGAACTTCTCAAGGCTGGTGGAAATGCTGCACTCGTGTCGTTGCATGCAGTTTTGTGCTCTGCCTGGAACACAGGCATCATCCCAACTGACTGGAAGAGGGGCCTTGTTGTCCCTCTCTGGAAAGGGAAGGGTGATCGCCAAGACTGCAACAACTACCGAGGGGTGACGCTGCTCTCAGTGCCGGGCAAGGTCTTTGCTCGGATAATTCTCGATAGGGTTCGCCATCATCTGCTTGAGCACCAGCGTCCAGAGCAGTCAGGCTTTACACCACCAAAGAGGTCAACGATTGACCGTATCCTTGCACTTCGTGTCCTCACCGAACGCAGACGAGAGTTTCGGCAGGGGCTGCTTGCAGCCTATGTTGATCTCTGTAAAGCGTTCGATTCAGTGAATCGGGACGTCCTCTGGAGGATTCTTGGTCTTCGTGGGGTGCCACCAAAACTGATCGATCTGATGTCTGAACTCTACTCTGGTACTGAGAGTGCTGTGAAGTGTGGTGGTACCATCTCTGACTTATTTCCAGTTGTTACTGGAGTTCGTCAGGGATGTGTACTTGCTCCCACACTTTTCAGCACTTGTATGGACTGGATTCTAGGGAGGATGTCGGAGAGATCAAGTTGCGGTGCGTCATTTGGGAATGTCAAGATCTCGGACCTTGACTTTGCAGATGATGCAGTCATCTTTGCGGAGACTTTAGACATCCTCTTGGGGGCCCTCGAGGTGCTGAATGAGGAGTCGGAGCCGTTGGGATTACGGGTTTCTTGGGTCAAAACAAAGATCCAGGCTTTCGGTGACATCTTGGATGCTGCTGTCCTGTCTGTGTCTGTTTGTGGTGAGGATGTTGAGGTCGTGGAGAGATTCACTTACCTTGGCAGTGATATTCATGTCTCTGCTGGCTGCGAGTCAGAGGTCAATAGACGTCTGGGTCGGGCCTGGGGAGTCATGGACTCACTGGATCATGGGGTGTGGCGCTGCCGGTACCTGTGCGGGAGGACGAAAGTCCGAGTCTTCAGGTCCTTGGTACTTCCAGTCTTGCTCTATGGGTGCGAGACTTGGACTCTGACCAAGGATCTGAGACGGAGACTTAATTCCTTTGGTACCAGGTCTCTTTGGAGAATCCTTGGCTATCGCTGGTCGGATTTTGTGTCCAACGAGCGGTTGCTGAGAGAGACTCGGATGAGATTTGTTACCTGCATAGTCCGTGAGCGTCAGTTGCGGCTGTATGGACATGTGGCTCGTTTTCCTGACTCTGATCCTGCTCACCAGATTCTCTCAGCGAGGGAGTCTCATGAGTGGAGGAGGCCAGTGGGTCGACCACGTGCCTCATGGTTGCAACAGGTTGACCATCATCTCAAGGAGATGGGGATGGGCCTGGCATCTGCCTGGGGGATGGCCAGACGGAGGCCCCTGGAGTACCGGTGGAAAGTGGACGCAGCGACGTGCTGTTCTGGCACATGCTCCCATACCTGACCTGACCTGATCAAAGTAGCCACCTTTTGCAAATATAACAGCCAAACATACTCGTGGCATTATTTCCACAATGGAAATCAAATATTGTTCGGAAAGTTCTTCCCAACACTGTTGCAGAAGTTTCCACAAATGTGTTGCACTTGTAGGTTGCTTTGCTTTCACCTTTCTGTCCAGTTCATCCCAAATCAGCTTGATGGGGTTTAAGTCTGGAGAATGTGCTGGCCATTCCATGATTTGAAGCTGACCATCTTGTTATTTTTTTTCTAAGGTAGTTCTGACATAGCCTGGAGGTATGTTTGGGTTGTTATCTTGCTGTAGGATGAACCCCTGACCAACTAGGCGTAGACCAGAGGGTATTGCATGGTGCTGCCAAATGCTGTGGTAGCCTTTTGGTTCAGGGTGCCAGTCACTCTGTGCAAGTCTCTGACTCTGGATCCAGCAAAAGAGCCCCAGATCATCACTCTTCCTTCTCCACGTTTGACAGTTGGTGTCACACACTGAGGAACCATCCTTTCGCCTACTCAACGGCGTACAAAAACCCTGCGTGATGAAACGAAGATTTCAAATTTTGATTCATCGGTCCATAAGACCTTCTTCTAATTTTTAGTCGTCCACTGGCAGTGCTTCACAGCCCAGACAAGCCTCTTTTTCTTATTTTGCCATCTTAGTAATGGCTTTCTTACTGCCACGCAACCTGTCAAACCTGCAGCTCGAAGTCTTATCTTCACAGTTGAAACTGAGACTTCCTTACTTCGACCAGTGTTAAGCTGTGCTTGAAGCTGCTGTCTTGTGAGCCGCCAATCACGCAAGCTGCTGACTCTCAGAAACTTATCTTCTGATTGTGTTGTGGCTTTGGGTCTGCCAGACCTTTTCCTGTCAGTTTCCTCGAGTTTCCAAGTGCCTTTTGATGGTGTAGGAAACTCTACTCATGAACACCTTGGCTTTTTTGCAATTTATTAAAAGGAAAGACCGACACTTTTAATATAAGGGTTACAATGCTCTGTCTGTCTTCCTTTGTTAATTGTCTTTTTCTCGCCATTATGATAGAAATATACTACGTCCTGCAGTGCAATATTGTCCAAATAATGCTTCAGAGGGTGAAGCAACACAGTCTGTTCCAACACTGCTTTTATATAGACAGAGGGTTTGTAACTTATCAACAAAAGTTGGGACACCTGTCGGAATTGTTTGCATCAACTTTCAAGGCTTAATTTACTTCCATTGCTGCAGAACAGCTGCAGTTGCGAACCCATTACTTGTTCCCTGAAAAGGGCCTTTTTTAACGACTGAAATTTACATTATTTTTCACTTTTTGGTAACCTAAACTTTTTTTTTGAACCTCTGGCAGTTTACCGCTTAGCTTTATACCATTTCAGGTTATTCACTGGATTTGAACTGCTGAAATTTCAGTGTACATTGAAACATTAAACTGCTTAAATTTCAGTCAAAACTGAAAAATGGGGGTGTTCTAAAACTTTAGACCGGTAGAGTATATATATATATATATATATATATATATATATATATATATATATATATATATATATATATATATATATATATATATATATATATATATATATATATATATATATATATATATATATATATATACATATGACTGAGAAAGTAACTATGGATCTCACATTCTGCACCAGTTCGTTTTCAGCACTGAAAACCACAAAAAGTAAGTTACATTTATTTTCTGTAGTTGTTAAGTCCACTCCTTTAAATTATCGTCGTGGTTCTTCATAGTACTGGAGAAGCGCTGTGAAGGTTTAGTGTTAGTCTCATGTGAGCTGATAAATGCTGAGCATGTTATATGGCAAATGGAAACCAAAGAGTACATTGTGCTCTTGACCTTTTCTTACGAAGGTTTTGTAAATCCAATAACATAGTGCTCCTGACCAAAGTATCTACAGTACTGTACACTCAACATCATCAGATATCTCCATCCCTTCTAAAAAGGTATAAATGATTAATGTGGCTTTTTTCAATTTTTTGTACATGTCATATAATATTCATATATATGACATGTTGAGAACAGTTCAGGCATTAGATGGATTCACCTTCTGAAAATACTGAAAATACATACAGGAATGTTTTATCAAGAAATTACATTTAGTGTTAATTCTTGGGATTCTCTTGAGTTTTATGAATATAATCATTGTTTCATGAACGAGCAACAAT
>NC_140968.1:96474870-96492370 GCF_056783735.1 Eptatretus burgeri | reverse complement strand
CCACCCAGACATAACCACCAATCCAGACATATATGGAGATAACCACTATCCAGAATGACCTGTCCGGATCCATCCAGAGACGGGGGAGGGGGGGGGGAGAGAGGGAGAGATAGAGATAGAGATAGAGATAGAGATAGAGATAGAGAGATAGAGAGATAGAGAGATAGAGAGATAGAGAGATAGAGAGATAGAGAGATAGAGAGATAGAGAGATAGAGAGATAGAGAGATATATAGATATGGGTGGTAGGGGAGTAATCAGAAAGAATATGTTATGCTTTGTGAAAAAAAAAAAACACACACACACACATTACCTTTTAGTAGTATAGATCATTTAATTTTTATGTTCGGCCTCGGAGTTACAGATCAACCCTCAAATTCCTGTTGCAATTCTGTTTTTCTGTGTATTAAAAAATCATTTGGACATAAATTATTGCTTTGCTTAAGGACTTTAGAGATAAGTTACATCATTTTTTTAACCTTGTCAATTTTATTTTAGCTTGTGAAACACCAAAAAGTAAAACATTTCTTGCAAAAATATTCCATTCACGTATGCAGTATTTATAAGCCATTGCATTTCAATACATGTCACAATGTCTGCGATGCATGTTAGTAACAAGCCGTTGCATTTCGATGCATGTCACCAAGACTCAATTGGTTGTTGAGAGAATTTTCGCTTTCACTTTGGTCATTTACAAATAATTTCAGCTCTTTTTCTACTTTTCAGAATGACTCAGAAATATGTGAGTAATATGTTTCAACACTTTTACCTCGTCCTACATAATACCATATAGTGAAAGAAATTTCTGAAGCGCAAGGAGTTACAGTCAATGAATTTTTAGAAACCATGATCAATGTTGTTTTGATTTATACAAATGGACTTTTCTCATACAATTTCTCAGCTTTGGGATCATCGACAGAGTGGCCACCAAGTGGCGGTCAATTTATTTTCTAATCTACGTAAATTGGAGTAAATCGGACATTATAAGTTGTCGGTAAATTCTTATTTTTGGTTAATTGTATGTCAATCAAGAAAATTATTGGAAGAAGCCTTTGTCAGACATTTCACATGACAATGCTGATTAGACTTTCTTCCAGCAGTGGACTGACAATGGATGATGATGATGATGATGATGATGATGATGATGATGATGATGATGTTAATTAATAAAACTAAAAGGGCACTTGGTCGAGCGCATATCTCTGCCACGCAATGCCTGATCCACGAGAACATATCATTTACAAATAACTTCAGCTCTTTTGCTACTTTTAAGAATGACTCAGAAATATGTGAGTAATAAGTTTCAACACTTTTACTTACAGCCACGTCCGACATACATTTTTGAAATATCATGCTATTTAATCATTTTTGGCCCGATCTCTCAATGGTGAAGAATGACTTTAAAAATTAAATAATTCTCGTATCCAGATCCAGATTCAGATCTTCACCAAAATCTAATCAATTCATCATGGTCACACATCTAAACTGTCCACAAAATTTCATCTGGATATGCCCACAACTTTTTGAGATATCCTGCACACAGACAGACAGACAAACAAACAAACAAACAAACAGACAGAGAGGGGTGAAAACAACCTCCTTCCCCTTCGGTGGTGGAGGTAATGAGTTGGGACTGTGATGATCTGATCATACGGACAAATACGAACATGGAGATACCTCACCCTGGTCACTTTGTGTGTACCCTGTACGCATTACATAAAATATTAAAAGTCGCAAAAATATATTATCCTCTCCCATTTCACTACATAGAGCGTACCCTCCCCTTCCTCTCGTTTACTCACAAATTTACATTTTCAATACTTTCCCCCGGTACGTACATCGTACATGTTATGTTCTTGGCCTGAAATCAGCACCAGTCATGTAAACCGGGTCACATTTTAAATCCAAGTTAATTAGTATCTCCACTTGTTGTGGCTATCTGTTGAAGCTTTTGAAAGCATTGTATAAGTGAATGTCATACGTTCCTTTTAGTGGGGCAACTTAGCTAAATATAGCATAACGATTGTGCATTTTGTGAGGAAAGCACCAAATTTGGCACACTAGTAGCCCATCATATTATGAACAGATTTGGATATTGGGCCATCTCAAATTCAGCCGCTGATGGCTGTGGCAGCCATTTTCCTCTGCCATTAAAATTTTGAGATGGCCCAATATCCAAATCTGTTCATAATATGATAGGCTACTAGTGTGCCAAATTTGGTGCTTTCCTCACAAAATGCACAATTGTTATGCTAAGTTGCCCCACTATTTTTCATATTCATATTCTGGTGTTCTGGAATCCTGGTGTTGGTGCAGTGGTTAGGGCAGTGACTTGGGACCCATCAGGACCCAAAAGATCCTGAGTTCAAGCCCCGTTGGGACACTGAATTAATATATGTATATATATATATATATGTATATATGTATATATGTATATATATATATATATATATATATATATATATATATATATATATATATATATGTATATATATAAATAAACCAAGTCGAAAACACCAGGGGGTTGACTCAGCCTGCCATCCTTCTGAGGTCGGCGAAATGAGTACCAGTTGTACTGGGCCCGGTGTATGCCCCAGTTAGAATAGGTGTACCATATCCCTGTGTGTCGTAAGAGGCGACCAGGGTTGCGTCAGGAAGGGCATCCGGCGTAAAAACCTATTATATGCCAAATCATTATGCGGACAACAAAACGAATTTCCATACCGGATCGGTTGAGGCCCAGGTTACCAACGACCGCCACCGGTACCGGTGGTCAGCAGGGTACCAGTGGAAATTGTGCTACTGCTGGGCGAAGGAGGAGAAGGAGACGGGGAAGGCGAGTCCGGAGGCAGTGGGAGAGGGGGAAGGGTAGAAGTGTGGAGGTGAGAGTTGGAACTCTGAATGTTGGGACGATGACTGGCAAAGGGCGAGAGTTGGCTGATATGATGGAGAGAAGAAAGGTGGACATACTGTGTGTACAAGAGACCAAGTGGATGGGGAGTAAGGCGAGGAGCATTGGAGGTGGTTTTAAACTGTTCTACCATGGTGTGGATGGGAGGAGAAATGGTGGCGGGGTAATCCTGAAGGAAGATTATGTCAAGAGGGTATTGGAGGTGAGGAGAGTGTCTGACTGAGTGATGAGTGTGAAGTTGGAAATTGAAGGGGTGATGATGAATGTCATCAGTGCATATGCCCCACATATGGGGTGTGAGATGGAATATAAAGAAGATTTCTGGAGTGAGTTAGATGAAGTGGTGGAGAGTGTATCCAAGGATGAAAGAGTGGTGATTGGAGCAGATTTCAATGGACATGTTGGGGAAGGGAATAAAGAGGATGAGGAGGTGATGGGGAGGTACGGTCTCAACAAGAGAAATGTGGAAGGGCGAATGGTGGTAGAGTTTGCAAAAAGAATGGAAATGGCAGTGGTAAATACGTATTTCAAGAAGAAGGAGGAACACAGGGTGACATACAAGAGTGGAGGAAAGTGCACACAGGTGGATTACATCTTAAGCAGGAGATGCAACCTGAAAGAGATTAGTGACTGTAAGGTGGTGGCAGGGGAGAGTGTAGCTCGACAGCATCGATTGGTGGTCTGTAGGATGACTTTAGAGGTGAGGTTGAGGAAGAAAGTGAGGGCTGAACCAAGGACCAGATGGTGGAAGCTGAAGGAGGAAGACTGTTGCGTGAAATTTAGGGAGGAGGTGAGACAGGCGTTGGATGGTGGTAAAGATGGGTGGGATGATTGGGCAATGACAGCAGAAGTTGTGAGGGAGATAGCTAGGAAGGTACTTGGTGTGACATCTGGACAGAGGAAGGAAGATAAGGAGACTTGGTGGTGGAATGAGGAAGTACAGGAAAGTATCAGGAAGAAGGGGTTGGCGAAAAAGAAGTGGGATAGTCAGAGAGATGAAGAAAGTAGGCAGGAGTACAAGAAGTGGCGGCGAAAGGCAAAAAGAGAGGTGGCAAAGGCCAAGGAAAAGGCATATGACGAGCTGTATGAGAAGTTGGATACAAATGAAGGGGAAAAGGATTTATACCGATTGGCAAGACAGAGGGACCGAGCTGGGAAGGATGTGCTGCAGGTTAGGGTGATAAAGGACGCAAATGGGAATGTGCTGACGAGCGAGGAGAGTGTGTTGAGAAGGTGGATGGAGTACTTTGAGGAGCTGATGAATGAAGAAAATGAGAGAGAGAGAAGGTTGGAAGAGGTGGAGATAGTGAATCTGGAAGTGGGGTGGATCAGTAAGGATGAAGTGAGGACTGCTATGAAGAAGATGAAAAGTGGAAAGGCGGTTGGCCCAGATGGTATACCAGTGGAGGCATGGAAGTGCTTAGGAGAGATGGCAGTGGGGTTGTTAACCAGATTGTTTAATAAAGTCTTGGAAAGTGAGAGGATGCCGGAGGAGTGGAGATTAAGTGTACTGGTTCCGATTTTCAAGAATAAGGGTGATGTGCAGAGCTGTGGAAATTACAGAGGGATAAAGTTGTTAAGCCACACCATGAAGGTGTGGGAAAGGGTAGTGGAAGTTAGGTTGAGAGGAGAGGTGATTATTTGTGAGCAGTATATAGTTTTATGCCAGGAAAGAGCACCACTGATGCGATGTTTGCTTTGATAATGTGGATGGAGAAGTATCGGGAAGGCCAGAAGGAGTTACATTGTGCGTTTGTGGATTTAGAGAAATCTTATGACAGGATACCAAGAGAGGAGTTGTGCCATTGTATGAGGAAGTCAGGAGTGGTGGAGAAGTATGTGAGGATTGTGCAGGATATGTATGAGGACGGTGTGACAGCGGTGAGGTGTGCGGTAGGAATGCGGACCGGTTTCAGGTAAAAGTGGGATTGCACCAAGGATCGACTCTGAGCCTTTTCCTGTTTGCAATGGTGATGGACAGGTTGACGGACCAGATCAGACTGGAGTCTCCATGGACTGTGATGTTCGCGGATGACATCATGATCTGTAGGGAGAGTAGGGAGCAGGCTGAGACGAGCCTTGAGAGGTGGAGGTACGCACTGGAGAGAAGGGGAATGATAGTCAGTTGGAGTAAGACGGAGTACATGTGCGTAAATGAGAGGGAGGGTGGTGGTATGGTGCGGTTGCAAGGAGTTGAGGTGGGGAAGGTGGATTGGTTTAAATACTTGGGATCAACTGTCCAAAGTAACGGAGAGTGTGGGAGAGAAGTGAAAAAGAGAGTGCAGGCAGGATGGAGTGGGTGGAGAAGAGTTGCAGGAGTGATTTGTGACAGAAGGGTAGCTGCAAGAGTGAAGGGGAAAGTATATAAGACGGTAGTGAGACCAGCTATGTTGTATGGTTTGGAGGCGGTGGCGCTAACAAAAAGACAGGAAGCAGAGCTGGAGGTGGCAGAGTTAAAGATGTTGCGATTCTCGTTGGGAGTGACGAGGATGGACAGGATAAGGAATGAGTATATTAGAGGGACAGCGCAGGTAGGACGGTTTGGAGACAAAGTGAGAGAGGCGAGATTGAGATGGTTTGGACATGTGCACAGGAGGGAAACGGAGTATATCGGGAGAAGGATGTTGAAGATGGAGCCGCCAGGCAGGAGGAGAAGAGGAAGGCCAAAGAAGAGGTTCATGGATGTGGTGAGGGCGGACATGCGGGTGGTTGGAGTGTCAATGGAAGATGTGGAGGATAGAGCGAAATGGAGACTGTTGATCCGCTGTGGCGACCCCTAACGGGAGCAAGCCGAAAGATGAAGAAGATTCTGGTGTTCCGCCTGAAGGAACGTTCAGTACTGCCAATGCAGTTTCTTGGCAAGGGTTATACTGGGTGGTTTGCCATTGTCTTCCCAGACATTCCTTATAAAAACAGTAAAAGCTTTGATTCGGTAATGCGAAACATTGAAAATATCTTGAAAATGGCTATGAAATAGAACAGACAATGTCCATTCAGAAAATATATATGTGAGAAAGTGAAATACATCGAGGAGAGAAAAATTGTAATTTTATAAATGAAGGTCATAACTTTGATAAGATAATGTTTGATGGGTTGGACTTTTGCGAATTCAAAGAATGTTGTTTTATTGTCTCTTAATTGTTCGTATGAAGTCGAATGACAGAGGTTGCCCTCGTCATCTTTCTTCCTCGCTAATTCCATTTCTCTCCTTGCCTTGCGCCCTCGTTCATTCCACTCCAATCAGCTGCACGGCTGATTAAAAGTTTGCATTTCGCCATTTTGATATTCTCACTGTAGGCATTGCTGGAGGTCGTAAATGACCTGTTTGAGGAGCAGACGAACTTGGAGAAGATTGTTCGGAAGATTATGCATCGGGCCCAGGCACTGTTGCAATGCGAGAGATGCTCCGTGCTTCTTTTGGAGGAAGTCGAATCACCAGTAAGTTCTACTGACTGTCTATCTATTTACTTCAATGCAGTCCTTCATTCAGCATCTGTTGTTCAAAATATTTTCTTTCGCTTTCCAACAATGAATTTTCACGCAAAAGCTGCACAAATGTTGTGTTTTTGTATTTGTTAAAAACAGTGATTTAAGGCTCTCGGAGGAACTTGTACAGGCATCACATTCAGGGAAGAGGTATTAGGACGGATCAATGAACTTAATGCAGGAATTGGACATGAGTGGACAGTGCATAAATCAACATACTTTGAGATCTGGACCTTGAATTCAAGCATTGGGAGTGATTTTCTCACAAGGGAATTCCAAAAAGGCCAACACAATGGTTTATGATTAAAAAGATTAAAAACTTTGATCCATATTATAGAAAAGTGAACTTGAGCAAAGTCGATGGCATGCCATCGCAAATCCCCACGCTTCCCACCAAAAGCAAGGTTGAAAGGTGGCGAAACATTGCACCAGGAATGATCCAATATAAAATTTTGAGTCAATATTTTTTCCGTTTTTCCGTTTTTTTCCATTTTTATATGTCCCCCAGTGTTGATTGCAAATACAAAATTTCATTTAAAAAAAAAAAGTTCAAAAATCTGCCGATAATTGCATTTTTGGTACTTGACCTTTTTGGCTCCACCCCCTGGGATAAGCGGTTGCAGAGAAAAACCAAGAAAATTTTCACGGACGGACGGATAACCCCAAAACATAATGGCACCAGCGACATCGTCAGTGGAGGCATAAACACGCGCACGTGTGCATGCAGTCTACAACACTCACTCACACACACACACACACACACACACACACACACACACACACACACACACACACACACACACACACACACACACACACACACACACACACACACACACACACACACACACACACACACACACACACACACACACTGTCTTGCGTAGGGACAATCATTATTCAAAGAAATATGTAGGGATGGGGGTTTCACATGATCATTTATTGTGACCATCCCCGACCTTGTTTACAGACTTTTTGAAAGAACAATCCAACAACCTATTAAATGTTTACCTCCACCACCGAAGATGAAGGAGGTTATGTTTTCACCCCTCTCTGTCTGTTTGTTACTTGCAAAATGGAAAATTTGGTGGACACGTTCGTTGTGTGTCTGTGGCAAGGATGAATTGATTCGATTGTGGTGAAGATCCGAAACCGAATCTGGATATGAGAATTATTTAATTTTTAACATGATTCTTCGCCATTGAGAGATAGGGCCAAAAACGATATAGTGCTGTATATCATGATATTTCAAAAAAATATCTTGGGTCCGATATGTTCTCGTGGATCAGGTATTATGTGGCGGAGGTATGCGCTCTACCAAGTACCCTTCTAGGTTTGGAAATGTGTTTACATACTCGAGTATTTCATTGTTATTGCACGGAATTAATTTATTTATTCAGGATTTGTGTTGTGTTAAGCACGAGCAGGTCTCGAGGGTAAAGGTATCTAAAGGTGTCTAAAGTGTCAAGAGGTTATTAAAGGTAAAGGGGTCTTGAGGGTTGTAGGGGTCTTAAAGCATCTTGGGAGTCTTTAGGGGGTCTTAAAGGGTCTTTTGGGATCTAAAGAGTCTTTGGGGGTGTTGAGGGTTGTAGGGGTCTTCAAGGATCTTTGGGGTTTAAATGGTGTTGTGGGTCTTTAAGGATCTTGAGGGTTTTAGGGGTCTTAAAGGTCTTGGGATATAAAGGAAGTTAGGAGGTCTTAAGGGATCTTCTGGGTCTTCAAGGATCTTTGGTGTATTAATGGTCTTAAAGGGTCTTCTGCATATTAAGGGTGGTTAAAGGGTCTTACAGGTCTTTTGGGTTTAAACTGTCCGATGGGTCTTGGAGGTCTCAAGGGTCTTTGGGCTTTGAACAGTTTGAGGTCTTTGGGCTTTCATGAGGTCTTAGGGGTCTGAAACGGTCTTCTGGGTCTTAAGGGTCTTCAAGGGTCTTTGAATTATCAAGCTTCTTTGGGGTCTTAAGGGTCTTCTGGGTCTTAAGGGTCTTTGGGGTATTAATGGTCTTCCAGGTCTTAAGGGTCTTCAAGGGTCTTAGGTGTATTAAGGTTATTTGGGATCTGAAGGGTCATAAGTGTCTTTAAGGTCTCCTGGGTCTTAGTAGTATAAAGAGTCTTAATGGTCTCACGGATCTTTGGGTTCTGAAAGGTCTTTTCGGTTTTTGGGTTATAAATAGTCTTTGGGGTCTTAAAAGTCTTTGGGGGTATTAGGAGTCTTCGGGGTTTTAAAAGTATTCGGGCTTTGGGGGATCTTCAGGGTCCTAGGGGTCTTAAGGGTCTTGGGCATTTTCGAAGGTCTTAGGGTATTAAGGGTCTTAAAGGGTCGTAGGGGTCTTCGAGGGTCTTCGGGGTATTAACCCTTTGAACCCTAGCGGCTGTTTTACAAGCTGCTGTTCAAACCTCCACATGATCATATTCCATCATTAACCACAGCCATACAAGTCTGATTGGCCCTTGAGAAAATGTGTCTGATGGCCCTGCCCCCATCTTGCTGATTGATAGTCGTAGTCCTGCCCACCCCTCTGCTCCCTTCCGATTCCTTCATAAAGGAATGCAGTTTTGCACACTTTTTGTGGAATCCTTTCAAGATATTAATCCTTTCAACCTTTCAGAAAAGAATAAGAAGAATAAGAGTGACAAAAGGGCACTTTTGGGTCTCTCATTTTTCTTGTTCATTGATGATGCCCCAAATTTTAATGAATGTTATTGGATGGAGAATTCTCCGCAGATGACTGGTCAGCAGTGTTGGGCACTGATAACCAAAAAGTTAACTCCGATAACGATAATCCGATAACCCCAATTTTTAAGTCCGATAACAATAATCCAGTAATTATAATACAAAGTTATCGGAAGTTAACGATAATCCGATATAGACAACGCAAAATTTGTGAAAATGTGGATATTTAAAGTGCTGAAGGCAAATGGTGTTAATTTATGGCATACAAGCTATTTAGGGGTATTGAGGGGTGCTGAACTCAAATCTGATGTATGCACAGCTCAAAAATGGCCGATAATGCCTTAAAATCGAGAAATCCAAGATGGCCGCCAACGACGGGCTGAAATGTATTTATGTTCATATCTTTTTGACCAAACAAGGTAGAAACTTGAATGAAATGTGCTTTTTGTATGTTTTCATATATGGGGAATCCAATGCCATATTCAGTTTTGATATAAAATGTGAAGAACCTGATTGAAGATGAATAATTAGTCGACCAGATAAGATCCACAAGCAGGTTGATCCTATGTGTCCAGGAATAATTTACTCAGTTTGCAGTTTTTTCTCATTGCAGATATACCCAATATAATATAACCCAAATACTAATAATATAATATATATAATAATAATAACAATATGTGAGGGCTCACAATCCCACAGGCGGGCTCCCTGTGGATCGTCCAGGTCCTGGTTGCTAAGCTGTTACGTCGCGCGGTTACCAAGCCGCTACGTTGAGAAAACGTTTCAGGAGCAATTGCGATATTGGCCCATGTTTTGGGGCTGTTTACTCTGTAAGTTGTAGTTATTATCGCTTATAATGACCATACATATTTTGATTAGTGTCTATTGCTTTCGTAGCTTTGGTTTCTGCAGTGTTTTCACGTAGTATTAGGGGTATTTTCAGTAGTTTTGTGTCGCATGTTCGCATGATTCGAGAACACGTGCTTTGAGATCATGCACTTACTTATATTCCTTTTCTGTCCTTTTATAGTGATTACGTATTGCAGACGTCAGGGTAAGCACTATGCTGACTATTATTCGTATTTTAGAGGTAGTTTTCGAGAGGTTATTTCATTTTGTAATTTTGTATTCATTATTTCTACATGAGCCTACATGGCTTGGACAAGCATCGGAGATGGATTAAGTAGTCTATCTGCCTACTACTACTCCAGAATTAGTCAGTGTCTGCCTCAAACAAGTCCTGTAATTATCTAGGAACTGTGTATTAATATTATGTATTGTTAGGTCCTTTTGTTCTGCTTTGGAGTAAATAAAAAGAGTCACATGGCCAACTTGAAAACTCTGCGTTACAAATATAATATATCCAATATAATATAATCTAAATAATAATAATATAATCCAAAATAATATGCTGTAATGGAATATTTGATGTGAACATCTTTGTATATCATTGTAATTATGCTTAGCAACGTAACTGCTTAGCAACCAGGACCTGGACGATCCACAGGGAGCCCGCCTGTGGGATTGTGAGCCCTCACATATTATTATTATTATCATTATTATTATATATTATATTATTAGTGTTTGGATTATATTATATTGGATATATCTGCAATGAGAAAAAACTGCAAACTGAGTAAATTATTCCTGGACACAGAGGATAAACCTGCTTGTGGATCTTATCTGGGTGACGAATTATTCATCTTCAATCAGTTTCTTCACATTTTATATCAAAACTGAATATGGTATTGGATTCCCCATATATGAAAACCTAGAAAAGCACATTTCATTCAAGTTTCTACCTTGTTTAGTCAAAAAGATATGAACATAAATACATTTCAGCCCGTCGTTGGCGGCCATCTTGGATTTCTCAATTTTAAGGCATTATCGGCCATTTTTGACCTGGGCATACATCAGATTTGAGTTCAGCACCCCTCCATACCCCTAAATAGCTTGTATGCCATAAATCAACACCATTTGCCTTCGGGATTAAGATTTTTTGATAATTGACCCAGTCTAATAACGATAACTACTTTTTAACAAAAATTCAAAAAAACAAGGGAAAAGCTGCAAAACCCATAGAAAAGGCTTATTTATGCTAAACCCAAGAATAACATAAGCATTATGCGTCTTTTTAGAGTCTATGTGCTGTTAGTAAAAAAAAAAAAAATTTTTTTTAATTTTTAATTCTTCAATTCTAATGTATTTCTAACAAACACGAACTGTTTTTTTTTGTAATTACGTAAAGATTGGTATTCCCGCCAGTAAACCGACGGCTCTTCCATGCTCGTAGTACTTATACAGCGCCTCGGCATTTTTTGGCGTCGGCTCGCATCGCCATCGAGGAGTGCCATGCGCATGTGCATAAAACTGTGTGAGCGCAGGCTTCGCCCCTTGTGCAAGTTTAATATCACGGGAAGTTGACTCGTCGTGTTGTTCTATTTCCTAAATCATGGTGGCGTCGGATCTCATCGTTCTGATGTTGATGTTATCTGATGGTGAAAAAAAGTAAAACGATAAAAATGTTATCGGACCAAAAATTAACGGACATTATCGGACAAAAAAATCGAGTTATCGGAAGTTAACTGGTCCGATAACGATAAATGGAAGTTAACTTCCGATAATAGTCCGACTAAAAAAAGTTAACTTCAATAATTATCTGTTATCGGATTATCGCTTTTGAGCCCAACACTGCTGGTCAGTCATTCATAGGTTTATAAGTTCTATCTTGGGAGACTTTTTTTTTAAGCCTGGTGTTGACTTAGCGGTTAGGGTGGCTGGTTCAGTTCCTGAGTTTGAGCCCTGTTGGAAATTTAATTTACACGAGGTGGGGTTGACTCAGCCTGTCATCCTTCCAAGGTTGAAAAAATGAGTACCAATGTACTGGTAGAGGGGCACAGCATCAGTGGCACAGCTGTGCTTCCAAGAAATGACAGCTACCTGGCAGCCAAGCTGCCATATGCAAAAACAGAAGAGGTAAAAAATTTTTTTTGACAATTTATGTTGCTTTGAGCCAATAGAGTGTCCGTCTGGGCCATCCTGACATAAGAAGTCTACCCACTTCTTGATACCGACAACTTGCTAAAGCCAAAGTTACTGAAGAAACATCACTTGGGAATTAAATGTTTCTATCCATAATGCTTTAGATGCTGAAATAAAATAATTATTAATAGTTTTGATTAATTGTATTAAAGCCTGGTTGAATGTAACTTACCGAAGGATGCTTTCACTATTGAATTCCATCTCACTTGCTCATAGCAGGCCATGAAACATGAAAACCGAGCCGAATAACCCAAAGTTGAGACATAAGTGTATTAAGTGTGCAAAAATGACAATGCGTGAAATATTTTATCCCATTAACCCTGTTGTAGCAGTCGAACAGAATATTAAGCACTGTGAAAATAAACTTAAATGTATTGTCATGAATAGCTCAGAAATGGATGGAATGCTTGAAAAATAATTGGCCACACTTCCCATTTAACATGTTGTCATGGTGTTTGCAGTGGCCGTGTTACTCATCTAATAGTTGTGTGTTCGGTGTGCATTCATATAACTGAAGAAGAGACATCCAGCTTAATTAACACCTCCCTACAGAATGTCATGCTTAATGAAACTCTCTGTACAGTCACTACACAATAATGGTACTTTGTAGTTGGATTCAACTCCGCCATAAATGAAGCACAGAAGTCGACAGTTTTAGGAAGTAATTAGCCGATCATAAACCTGGACATTTGCTGGAACACCGTCAATGACCTATATTTATACACCAAAGACTAATCACTGCCAGATATGAGGTGCACCACCATTATTGTCAGCTATTAGCTCGGCTTGAACACTGATCTTTCTGTTCTTTGACAGGTGGTGAAATTTACGAAGACCTTTGAACTCCCGTCTCCGATGTGCAGTGGTGACACGGAAAGCAGGTGATGCTTCTCACCGTCACTACCAATGGTTTACTAATTCTCCAGATATATAGGGTCCTGCACAGGAAGACGCATGTGTTAAGCATCGAGTCTCAGAATATCTACAGTGCTGTCCTCCGTCATGTAAATACATTTGGTAACGAATGTGTGTGATAACAGCAGCTGTAGCTGTATACCATGTCTGGTGTTGGCTTCATGGTTAGAGTGGTGGGCTTGGGATCCTAAGATCCTGAAGTTCAAATCCCACTCAGCAGTTGAATTCAATACCGGGTGGGCGTTGACTCTGCCTGTCATCCTTCTGAGGTCAGTAAAATTAGTGCCAGCTTGCTGGTATCCTGTGTTGGAGTGGTGACCCATCCAGGATTGTACCCAATAGCCAAGGAGGCTGCTTAGGCAGCACCAACGTTCTGCACAGAGTATGGTCCTGATGGATGGATGGATGGATACTGAATGGTGTTCCAAAACGAAGCAGAAATCATTCTTTCATTGATAAATGCCTGACACCTTTGAAGCCAGAGTTTGTCTTTTTACTGGTCGTAAACATTTTCGCACAGTCCCGTGACGTTACGTTAAAAAAACATAAAACATATTGTTGCTCGTTATCTCTAAAACCATATCTTTTAGCACCCCCTATTTTTCCACCTTGGGGAGTTGCTTGGGGAAAGTTTTTGGCCCAAGTCTTTTATTAAACGGCTGGCTGGGTTTAATTTTGACTGAAGGTGGCAGGAATTAGGAATCTCCTATTCTTTGCAAAAGATGCAGCGGAATATTTTATACCCGCTATAATGTCCTTCCGAGGTGGGGTGGGGGCAACATTGTGATGCAATAAGCACAAATCTAACAATTTATAGTTAGATTTGTAGTTCTAATTTATAGTTTAAAAAAATCAAACACAGGTGAGACAGCCAAAAGGTAAGTGCATTACATTACCTCTTACCATCTCGTTGTACTTGTTACTCATTTTCCCAATTTTAGAAAGAATTAACATCATTAAAACAATGAAGAAAACAAGTTCAGCGAACGTCACATCAAAAGATGACCTTCAAAAGCTCAAAAATAAAGTTTTTTGTGACGTTATTTTAGCTGAACTTTTGTTTCCATAATCTTAATGTTGCTGAATGTAGTGGTTTATTGTTCAACATATCAGAATTGAGTAATGAAGTTTTGTACCTCTACTACTAAAGGTGGACAAGGTTGTTTTCACCCCTATCTGTGTGTTTGTCTGTCTGTGAGCAGCATATCTCCAAAAGTTATGGATGGGTTCAGACGAAACTTGGTGGACAGGTTGGGTGTGTGACAAAGACGAATTGATTCGATTTTAGTGAAGATCCGGATCTGGATACAAGAAATAAATGCAATGTGTAAAAAAAAAAAAAAAAATCTTGTTTCTGATGAACCATGACATGGAAAAGTGGACAGTCCGAAGTAACCCATGAGTTATGCGAGTACTCCACACGTTTTGAATGTAGACACAGCATTTTCATACTTTGCCATTTGAAGCTTCCAATGTATTACACATTAGCTAGATTTAAAATATGAAGAAGCCAAATTGGCATGACAAGCAAGTTGCCCATGCCCACACAAAATTATAAACGTGGTAGGGATGGAGCAGGCAAAAATGCAAATGGCGTCTTCTGTCATCCAGCCGGCAACCTGGGAGCAACAATTCACATTTATTGCCTTATCTGATGAGGTTTAAATGCTCTAAGGGTGGCGAGGTGCTCCATTTGAAACTGTTCAATATACATTATGTGGCCAAAAGTATGTGGACACCAGCTCATCCAACATCTCATTCCAAAACTAGAAGGGCACTCGGTAAAGGGCATACCTCCGTCACATAATGCCTGATCTACGAGAACACATCTGGTCCAATACATTTTTGAAATATCATGCTATATATCGTTTTTGGCCCTATCTCTCAATGGCGAAGAATCACTTATAAAAACTTAAATAATTCTCGTATCCAGATCCGAATTCGGATCTTCACCAAAATTAAACCAATTTGTTCTTGCCACACACCCAACATGTCCACCAAGTTCCGTCCGAATCTGTCGACAACTTTTTGAGATATCGTGTTATACATCCTTTTTGGCCTTTTCTCTCAATGGTGAAGAATCCCCCCCCCCCCCAAATTCTAGCAATCTGATCTGGAACCGGATCTTCACCAAAATCTAATCAGTTCGTCCATGTCACACACATCACCTGTCCACAAAATTTCATCCAGATCTGTCAACAACTTTTTGAGATAGCCTGCTCACAAACAAACATACACACAAACAGACAGAAAGGGGTGAAAACATAACCTCCTTCCCCTTCGGTGGTGGAGGTAATCATGGGCATTAATATGGAGTTGGTCTCCCCTTTGCTACTATAGCAGCCTCCACTCTTCTGGAAAGGCTTTCCACTAGATGTTGGAACATTTCTGTGGGGATTTGCTTCCATTCAGCCACAAGAGCATTAGTGAGGTCAGACACTGATATTGGGCGATTAGCTCTGGCTCACAGTCGGCGTTCCAATTCATTTCAAAGGTGTTCGATGGGGTTGAGGATCAGGGCTCTGTGCAGGACAGTCAAGTTCTTCCACACCGATCTCAACAAACCATTTCTGTACGGACCTCACTTTGCACACGAGGGCATTGTCATGCTGGAACAGGAAAGGGCCTTCCCCAAACTGTTGCTACAAAGTTGGAAGCACAAAATCGTCTAGAATGTCATTGTATGCCTCAGCATTAAGATTTCCCTTCACTGGAACTAAGAGGCTGAGCTTGAACCATGAACAACAGCCCCAGACTATGATTCCTCCTCCACCAAACTATACAGTTGGCACTATACATTCAGACACAGATAGCATTCTTCTGGCATCTGCCAAACCAAGATTCGTCCGTCGGACTGCCAGATGGTGAAGCGTGATTCATCACTCCAGAGAATGTGTTTCCACTGCTTCAGAGTTCAATGGCGGTGAACTTTACACCACTCCAGCCGACGCTTGGCATTGCGCATGGTGATCTTAGGCTTGTGTGTGGCTGCTCGGCCATGGAAACACATTTCATGAAACTCTCAACGAACAGTGATTGTGCTGATGTTGCTTCCTGAGGCAGTTTGGAACTTGGTAGTGAGTGTTGCAACTGACGACAGACGATTTTTCCACACTCCGCATCTCAGCACTCGGCGGTCCCGTTCTGTGAGCTTGTGTAGCCTACCACTCCATGGCTGAGCTGTTGTTGCTCTGAGACGTTTCCACTTCACAATAACAGCACTTATAGTTGACCGGAGCAGCTCAAGCTCAGCAGAAATTTAACGAACTGACTTGTTGGAAAGGTGGCATCCTATGATGGTGCCACGTTGAAAGTCACTGAGCTATTTAGTACGGCCCATTCTACTGCCAGTGTTTGTCGATGGAGATTGCATGGCTGTGTGCTTGATTTTATACACCTGTCAGCAATGGGTATGGCTGAAATAGCCGAATCCACTAATTAGAAGGGCTGTCCACATGCTTTTGGCCATGTAGTGTGCAGCTTTTTGATGCCCAAGGGTCCGAAGTAAAAAATTTTGCACCGGTGTCAAAGCCAGTGACCAATTGCAAATGAATAGTAGGATTACTAACATGTGTTTCTTCTGGGGAATGGGTGGAGGAGGATCAACATATTTCTTGGACATTGTAACACTGTAGATGATTGTGTGATTCCATAAGTGATATGGTGTTTGATATTTTAATGCTTTGTAATAGTGACCTATTTTGGAACACAAATTTCAATTATGTACGTATGTGTATAATCCCTGAATGGAAATTCAATGAAAAGAAGCATTTTCAATGTCTGTCTCACCCAAACAAATGATTCCAGCAACATTAAAAAGTGCGCTGTTTTTTGGAAGGTAGCCCGGAGAAATCTCCTTGCTCCGACTGGATCATCAACAACAGCATTGCTGAAGTGGTTGCTTCAACAGGGCTCCCAGTGAATATCAATGATGCTCTCCAAGACCCACGCTTTGATTCAGAGGTAAGAATGTTTCTCAAAGTGTGGAAGCACTTTGAATAGACTGAGTGTGTTTTTTATTTATCGATTAAGTCGTACAGTAATTCTGAATCCTTTATGACTCCAGTGTTTCCGATTAAAAAAAATTATTTGGAGATTATATTTGTAACCGCAATAACCAACTCCGTGTGAATGTAATCTTGTGAAATTTTTGCTGCTCTCTCATATTGTGAAACATCCCAGAAAACATCAACAACACCGACGTTGATTGTTCGAGATTGTTCTCCAATAGACATTACTCAAGTCCAGGGACTCGACATTTCGTCACTTATTTTTTGGCCAAATTTTATTTCTTGATCAATTTATTCGACAGAAAAACTCTGAGACTGTTTTGAAGGAGCTGCAACTACAAAGAGTTGCTTTCACATGCATTCTTCATCAGATTTCATTGTGAAGTACACCTTTTGAATTTTGAATATGATCGCGGCTAAAGCATGTTCCAGAGAAATGCTGCCGTGAATTTCCATACACTGTAAA
>NC_140968.1:96439870-96469870 GCF_056783735.1 Eptatretus burgeri | reverse complement strand
GTGGTCTAAATGGTCAATGGTCAAAGCTGTGTAATCTGTCTGAAGGGTGTAAGCGGTCTAAATGGTGTTAAGTTCGAAGGAGTCTAAAGGATATTTTGGGTCTTTTGTGTCTTCAGGGTCTTTTGAGACTTTGGGTCTTCACCATCTTTTGGGTCTTCAGGGTTTTTGGGGTCTTTTAGGCCTTCAGGCATTTTTGGGTCTTTGGGGTCTTTTTGGTCTTCAGGGTCTTTTTGGTCTTCGGGTTCTTTTGTGTCCTCAGGGTCTTTTGGGTCCTCAGGGTCTTTTGGGGTCTTCAGGCTCTTGGGAATTAACGTTCAAACAGGACGTGATTAGTGGGCATATAGTCTTCACAATTTCCCGGACTGACTCACGGCTTCACTGCCTCACCGCCTCACCGTGCTTTTTATTTTTATATAGATAGATAGCAAAGCTCTCGATTATATTGATTATTAATTGATGTGGATTATGCTGAGAGAATGAGGATGTCGGAGCATCCGATGTGTGTGATAAGAGGCCCGTACATGAAACAAGAAGTTACAGTAAGAACAGAGTATGGAGAGACAGGATGGTTTGGAATTGGAAAGGGAGTTAGACAGGGGTGTTTCTCTCCCCTTACTTGTTCAATCTGTATAGCATGTACATCATGAGGAAAATCAAACATGGATGACAATGGCTGGAGTCAGGGTTGAAGGAAGATGTATCATCAATCAACGGTATGCTGATGACACCACTCTGTTGGCAGAAAGGAAAGAGGAGTTGTTGAAACTGCTGCAGACAGTAAAGAAGGAAAGTGAAAAAGCCGGTCTTTATTTAAGCCTAAAAAAAAGACTAAAATCTTGTCAACTGAGAATATCGACGTGTTCAGGTTGGGAGACGATTATGTGGAAATAGTGGAAACTTTCTTCTTTCTGGGTTCTATGATTGAAGGAGTGGAAAATGTGGAGGATAAATTATTAGAAGGTTGACGTTGGGAAGAACAGCAATGTCAGGATTGACAAAGATCTGGAAAGACAAAGAGGTGACAAAACAAACCAAGAGGTGCCTGGTGAATGTTTAGGTATTTCCAGTCACAATGTATGGATGTGAGTCTTCGACAATGAAAAAGAAAGAAAGGAAGAAGATTGATAGTTTTGAAACGTGATGCTGGAGACAAATGTTAAAATCCATGGACTGCAAGAAGAACAAACAAATCAGTGCTTGAAGACATTAGACTACCATGTACATGAGAAGCACAAGTGCTAAAACATAAACTTATAATGTGGACACATCATGCTTGCAGAAAACAAAATTCTGGAGAAATCAAATATCCTGGGTGTGGTTGGGGAAGAAGAGGAAGAGGCAGACTTTGTAGAATGGCGCTTGGTAAAGCGTATACCTCCGCCAAGCTGAACAGGTTATGTTTTGTAGCCCACTGATGGGCTGGATCTGGATGTGGACCTGTACCAAAATCTAATCGGCTTCTTCTTGTCACCTACCTAATTCATCCACCAAGTTTTGTCATGACTCATCCACAATGTTTTGAAATACCATGGTATATATCGTTTTTGGCCCATATCTCAATTGTGAAGAATCACTTCAAAAATTCTCGTATCCCGATCCGGATCCTCACTAAAATGTAATAAATTCATCCTTGTCACACATCCAACTTGTTCACCAAGTTTCGTCTGAATCCGTCCATAACATTCTGAGATTTCCTGCTCACGGACAAATAGACAGAGTTGAATACATAACCTTCATCCACCTTCGGTTGTTGTTCATCTTTTGGCTGCTCCCGTTAGGGGTCGCCACAGCGGATCATCCGTTATGATCCACATACTGATTTGGCATAGGTTTTACGCAGGATGCCCTTCCTGACGCAACCCTGGTCGCCTCTTACGGCACAGGGATAAGGATTGGGTTTCGCCATGATTCCGGGCTGCCCTACACCCTCTCATAGCGCGGCCCAGCGCAGAGCTCCCGTCCTCAAGCGATCCTCCAACCCAAGCCTCCGAGTAGCCGGATTACAGGCGCACGCCACTATGCCCGGTCTTCGTCCGCCTTCTGTCACAGAGGTAAATATCTCAATCTTTTGTGCTAGTTGAATTGCACAGGAAACAAGTGTGGGGTGTTAAAAAGGTTATGTTTCAGTTCCTCTTCTTCTTCTTCTTCTTCTTCTTCTTTCGGCTGTTCCCGTTCGGGGTCGCCACAGCGGATCATCCGTATGATCCGCATAGTGATTTGGCACATGTTTTACGCCGGATGCCCTTCCTGACGCAACCCTGGTTGCCTCTTACAACACAGGGATATGGTACACCTATTTTAACCGGGGTATACACCGGCCCAGTACACTGGTAATCATTTCACTGACCTCGGAAGGATGACAGGCTGAGCCAACCCCCTGGTGTATTAATTCAGTGGCCCAATGGATCTTGAACTCATGACTTTTTGGATCCCAAGCCGCTGCCCTAACCACTGCGCCAACACCAGGCTTTTTATGTTTCAGTTATCATGCTATATTAATATAACAACAAGAAAAAGAGCAATCAGAGATTGCAGACCTTCGCCAGGACTCGTTTTTTGTGGTGTATTTTGTGTGGCGTTTGTGTACTGGTGTGTTATGTAATTAGTAAGAGAGATAACTAGAACTGCCACTTTCTAACTTTCTAACGAGAATCATCTTGCTCTCCAGAGAGTAGTCGTCCACAAAGTGAAAACGTCCTGAAATATGTGCGTGCATGTCATGTCCGTCGCCAGCACCCAGCCTTGCCGTGCACCCTGTCGCGAACAGCCTTGAACGCCAGTCGACGTCTGGGAGGGCGCCGGGATCGTCTGTCGCGGGTTTAGACCCTGGTGCTGCGACACGGGCAACTTCTCACACTTCATGAAATTGGTGATGTCCAGTTACCCACACGGTCCGTCAGTGACTGACCTGCGCCTCACACATTGGTGACCGACCCATGCCTCACTCATCGGCGCTGCTCACACCCACACAAGCACCACACGCTCGCTCAAGCACTGGGAAGGACGAATTGTCTCATTGTTGATGCTGGTCAGACACCCACACGCGAACCACACGCGCACCACACGCTCTCTTTCTTCTCCTCTTTTTCGCGCTTACACCCACTTCTTGCTCGCTTCTCTTCTTCTCCCTGGCTTTCTTTCTCTTTCTTCTCTCTGCCTCCTCTTACTTCTCTCGCCTCTTTTCTTCTCACTTCTCTCTCCTCAGAAAGGACCTCCAATTCTTTTTATATCTGCGGACCGTCTCGGCAGCGCAGTCCGCCCCAAGTCCGCAATCCGCCCACCCCGCCCCACTTGTGCATGGTTACCATGACAACCCGTGCGCTCTCAAAAAAACGGCGGGCGTCGGAGCTCGCGAAAGAACGTTGCTGAGGAAAAATAAGGGCGGGCGTCAGAGCTCGCGAAAAAAATGTATGCATAAACGTAGCTGAGGAAAAATAAGGGCGGGCGTCAGAGCTTGCGAAATAAATGTGTGTAAACGTGTCTGTCATTAAGAAAAAGGCTTCCCATAAGAGAGGGGATCGATCTATTATTTACTCTTCTCAACGCATCACATTTAAAATCCCATTGGACATGGGGATGGGGCTAATCTGAACACGCATTTCACGAAATAACTGTCTGAGGACCTGGATGTGTGGATGCCTTCATCAGACCGGATTCTGAAATCCATAAAAAAAAATATATATATATATATATATATATATATATATATATATATATATATATATATATATATCAAAAAAATCAAAAAGAACTCATATCAAAAAATTCAATCATTATGGCTGCCAGACTATGCATCTGATCACGTTGAAATTAAAAACATTTATTCCCCATCCCTGCCAGATCATAACTCTGAAGTTTCACGTTGATTGATTAAGCGTTTCCAGAGAAAACATTATTTAATAGCGAACGCAGTGAGCTTCATACTTAACGCATGCACGAGAGAATAGGAAACAACAACAACAACAACAACAACAACAACAACAACACAATACCGCTGGCTATTTGGAATTCGTGTCGTTAGCTATGACCTTTTGCTTCCGGTTGTTTTTAAACGCTGTGCGGTGTATAAACACGATTGGGTTTTATTTATATCTTGTGAATATTTCTTAACGCGTGCACATGAGAGAATAGGAAACAACAAAAACAACACAATACCCTGCCAATTGTGAATCCGTGTTGTTGCCTATGACCCTTTTGCTTGCGTTTTTTTTTTGTTTCTGGTTTTTTTTTTGTTTCCGGTTTTTGTCATGGGGAATGATGCATGCCGGGAGATAAAGGCATCGTCTGAGACATGAAAGACCTAAATAATATCAGACATGGTGTATACATCCTCCACTGATTTTAATAAAGATATCTCCCGCATCATCAAAAAATAATTTTTTATCGTGATTTACGTTATTTGATCGCTGATCCCGAATCCAGGCCGAAGTAACCGGAAATTGCGTATACAGTTGTGAACAAGTTATAGGTAAAGTCAGAAGCGAATGTAAGAAGAATTCTACGTTCGCTTCAAGTATTTTTTTTTTGGATGAGATTCTGTTCTAGGCAGTGTAGTTGTTGTTGTGAAGGTAATGTTGAGGTAATATTAATTTTTTCAGAGCAAAAAAGACTTTAATTTGATATATTTAAGAAGCGAATGTAAGAAGAATTCTATGTTCGCTTCTTGGCTTTGCCTATTCCATATTATTTTTCTTCAATACAATATGGCTGCCAAACCATGTGACCTATCAATTATTCCTTAACAAACTGGTACACCCAAGGCTTGGGGAACATTTGTGTGAAGTTTCGTCTTGATCTGTCTGGCCGTTCTGGAGAAGATTTTTTATAAGTTTTAGGGTAAATCCAATATGGCTGCCAAACCATGTGACCTTTGACATCAGATGTGTGAACCTTTTTTTCCTCATGGATCGGTAATCATATGTCTGATTTTCACCTCGATTTATTCAGCCACTTCAGAGAAGATTTTTGAATTTAAAAAAAAAAGAAAAAAAAGATATGGCTGCCGAATCATGTGACCGATGATGTCATCAACTTTTTTTTTCTTGTGTACCATTTTATCCCGAGATGACCCTCAAAAAATTTCACATGAGGAGTACTTGCCATGTGCCAAGTATCAATTTGTTCCTTGGTGCAGTTTCAGAGACAGAGGTCCAAAGTTTTTCCATTTTTCCAACATGGCTGCTGCTGGTAGAGGCTTTCCAACATGGCTTCCATTTTTCCATGTGACCAATGACGTCATAATTATCGATAAAACATTCTACTTGAGTTGTCGCTCCTACGTTGAAAATTATGTCTCAATCTGACAAGCAGTTGCGGAAAAAAAGCATTAAAGTTCTGTGCGGACTAACAAACAAACAGACAAACAAACAAACAAACAAACAAACGGACTGAAATGCAATATCTTCTCCTCCAGCTAGGGTAATCTGTCTGGAAGTATTTCCTCAATCACTGACATTTGCTTTTTCATCACAAATGTGCATGTAACACCAGATGGCCTGCACGATGCTTATACTATGAGGAAAGCTGTACTCATGCTTTTTCACAACAATGACACTCCAAGAAACACCTCATCATCCCAACACTCTCATTCCGTTAGGTTGTGTCTGCACCGATATACATTTGATGAAAACACAGCCTTGAAGTGCCACCCAGTACTCTTGTTATTGCTCAGTGATTTTTGTGATCGGCCAAAGAACTGTGTCTCAGTAAAAAAAAAAAACTCTGCAGTCACTGCATCCACATACGCAGTACTTATGGTCAAACGGAGCTCTGCCCTCACCTATAATCTGCAGTGTTGTTTTGACAAGGTCTTAATGTTTACATTGAAGGACTTTATTAAATTATGGTTTGGTAATGTCTCCATGATGAGCAAATGATCGAATTGTTCTTAGGTTTGACTCTGAAAACCTTTTTGAATGCAGATCATCTTTTAAATTACCCATTGAAGCTGAAGCTTTCGTGTCGTTTTGACCAATAACGAGGACATATTGGTTGAGTAATGGCAGAAGGATTTCTCTGCAGTTCAACTAATTTATGTAGTTTTACAGGTGAATGTCAGCAAATGTTATTTTGCTTGACAAGCTTCAGGCTGAGGGTTATTTTTCGTTGTCGAAAATGCATCGATTGGACTCAAAAAATGCATTTCCCTGTTGGACGTGAAGTATGAAAGTTTAATTTACTCATGTTTGGTATTTACTCCCTGTATAGAACATTCAACTGTTTAAAATAGGTTTGTGACTGCAACTTATTTATCTGGTCCCAGATTCCTGCAGCCTCATTTCCTCTTAACAAGAATGCTGCACCGTCCAACCTGGACTTTCTAGTTTACCCTTTCAGCAAACGTCACGGATGAAAGATTAGTTTCCGTGATCTTGTCCTCCAAGACTGATTCGCCAGGGGGAGTGTTTGGACAAATGTGTGAGTTGTCTGAGTCATGAACCACATGAAGGAGAAAAGTAATATGGAGGACTCTGTGTGGCTGGAGGTTAGAGGTTGTAAGAATAGTGAGATGCTTGTAGGATTATTTTGTAGGGCTTCTGGTGTGAGGAAAGAGCAGGAAAGATGTAGATGTGAATAATTCAGAAAGGCATGTGATAAGGGATGTATTGATTATGGGGGATTTTAACTTGCCAGGGATTTATTGGGTCCAAGAACAGGGGGAAGACAGAGTGGATGAGGGTTGTCTATATCTTGTCCAAGATTGCTTTTTCACCAAGTTTGTAGACACGCCAACGAGGGGGAGTGCTGTGTTAGACATCTCTTTCAGTAATCCCAATATGGTGGAAGAGGTGCAGGTGGGAGAGCATCTGTGGTCTCGTGACCACAGCGTAATAAGCGCTACTGTATTATTGAGATGTCAGGTTGGGGGTCGTAGTGTAAGGCTTTTGGATTCTAGGAGAGCAAACTATGAGGGTATGACAAATGATTTGGGAGTTTTTTTTAGATTAGGTAAAGTTCATGAGTGCACGTTCTGCATCGGAGAAATGGGCAACCGTCAAGGAGCAAATGTATCGGGTGTCGAGTCGGTATATTCCAGTGAGTTGTAAAGGTGGAGGCACAAAGAGACCAAGGTGGTTAATTATGGAGGTATGCAGTTTAATTACTCATCAGCAGAAGGCATTTATTAAGTACAAAATAACAGGACTAGAGTCCGACTCGCATCAATATAGGAGTAAACAGACTAGTTCAGAAAATAACTCAGCATGCCAAAATAGAAAATGAAAAACAGCCAAAATATTAAATATAACAGCAAGATATTCTTAAAGTGTTTAAGAGGTAAAGAAAGGGTTAAGAAGACTCTCATGTGCTCATTGAGGATTGTCACGGGATAATTGGTGCCCGATGAAGGTGAGATGGCAGGCTTATTAACAAGATTTTGCTTCTATTTTACACAGGAACAGTCAGGGGAACTTCCACTCACTGAGAGTATCTATCTCTGGGCAGAGCAAGGACTTTTGAAGAGATCTAAGTATGAGTAGAGGAAGTGAAGAAACAGCTCTAAAAAAATTCAGGAATATTGAGGGAGATAGGAGGAGGAGATGTGTGGTGTTTGTGGATATTTTTAACAGCTCGGAGTTAGGACAGGTACCGGAGGATTGGAGAGTGGCAAATGTAACTCCGTTATTTAAGAAAGGATCCAGAGAAGAATCGGGGAACTCTTGACATGTTAGTTTGACTTCAGTTGTGCAGAAGATGTTGGAAATGTTAATTAAGTAACAGATCGGGAACCATTTTAATACTTGCCAACGAATTATTGGTGGTCAGCATGGGTTTGCTCAAGGGAGATCATGTTGAACAAATTTACTGGAGTTCTAATGGAGTTCTATGAAGCATTTTTTGACTGGTTAGATGAGGGAAGCGTAGTGGATGGAATATTTCGAGACTTTTAGAAGGCATTTGATAAGGTGATTAGATTAATAAAAAATAGGAGGTTCTTGGCTATGGTGAGGGCTTGTGGAGTGGCTAATCACATAAATAACTGGGTTGCAAACTGGCTTAGTCACTGGAAGCAAACAGCGGCTGTGAGTGGACCGATAGCTGGTTGGGAGGATGTAAATAATATGGTCACGTGGGGATCACCACCTGGGCAATTATCTATATAATACGCTGATTTGTCTGTCCGTCCATCTCTGTGTAACATTCCGTTCCACCCATTATTTGGACAGCTTATCTGACTCCACCCACTATTTCAACCTGATGAAAAACCATATGGCTGCCATTTTGGTGCTATGTGATACCAAAGACTTCTTCTGAGCTCTCATATTCACAATCGCCATGCCCTCCCAAAAAGTTTTCCCTTCAGTGTAAAATGACCAAAGTGACAGCAAAAAGGATGTTGAGCTGAAAGGCGTTGAGGCTGTGGTTTTGTCCATATTGATTGAGCAGTCTTGTCTGTACACCGCTCAAATAACTATGTGACATTCCTTCAAGCAGGGCTTTTACTGTGGAGGTTACTCATTATTTCCGACTATTTTCTCTTAAACCAAGGACTATAAAACCCATGTCTTTGTCTGAGGACTTCTGAGAATCTCACGACATTGTGAAAGGAAACATCTGTCATTATTTACTTTTTAACGATCTGTATATATTGTTGCAGGCCGGGGGTCGGTGGCGAGAATGACCACTAGGTGGGGGAGGTTCATCGTCTCCCACCAGATTCCCCGGAATTGTATGCCGTCGCTCCGGATAATTCCGTGATGCGGCGGGTCACTTAACCGACCATGGACGCCAATATCTCAACCGCGTAGCATAGGGTCTATTTGTCTATAACCAATTTACCTAATTAACTACGCGATTTCGACTACCGGAGAAAGCACACCCTTGGCACATCTTGCTCAAACCGGGTCACTCTACCGACTGTGGTAGAGTTTCAACGACTGACTACTAACTCCGGTTCCGGTGCAGCCGAGCGGAAACTACCAAAGCCGTGCCGACTACAATTGTCCTATTACCGGAGATAAAACCCCGCCTAAACTCAGATCCAAACCATGCTGGACCAATTCAAGAAAGGACGGAAACGAACTGGGAACATTTCTAACAAGTTTTATTTACAGTAAATGAAGACACAAAGCAAGACTTAACACGAATATGCAAGAAGTATTTACAATGATCCAAAAACACGAATTCAGTTCGACTTAAAAACGGGCCCACATGCAGACACACACACACACATGAAAAGAAACCCAGAGTTCTTTATTGGACCCTCGCAGCCGTGGAGAGAGACAAGCTGGGGGCCAGAGTTCGGTGGTGTACCTGACCGTCGGAGGAAGGGCATGCTCCGTGATGCGGCACCTGACAATGGTCGCTGGTTTGGTCCCCAGTCGCACTTGTGGGACTCGAGGTTCGTGGTGGAGTTCGGGTGGTGAATGGCCGGGGTCCACGGAGAGGGTCGGGGTCGCTCTTCCCTTCCTCGTAGAGAGCCAGCAGAGACACGTTGGCCGCCTCGATGGCCCTCTGCTCAACCCTCGTGACAGCAAAAAACCCTTCGTAACAGCAACATAGACCTCCTGTGACCACTCCTCGTAATCGCCCCTCGTAACCACCTCTCGTAACCACCCCTTCGTAACAGCAAAAACCCTTAAGAACCCCACAGAACTCTCTCAACTCTCCAAAAGACCAACCAATCTCAGAGAAGGCTCGGAAATTTTTTGACCTCCCTCAGCGGGGAGGGACCTTGGTGAACACACCTCGCTGTCTGCCTCTGATTGGACAGGTCCTACAGTCCACCTTTCCGGGGCAGGGCCTTGGCCCCTGCCGGGAAACCCCAGCCACTCCTACACGCGGGCCCACACTTCTCGAGTAACAGTATCAATGTTGCACAGGCCGTCGTGCAAGAGTTACAACGTTGGTGAAAGCGGCAAGGAACGGCTGCAAGACCCTGCCTTGGCAAGTCAGAGTGCTTGTAGACAGCGGGTGGGTAGTGGATTGTGATGGGGAATGAAATGGTTGTTGGTTGTTTGTTGGAGGGTTCGTTGGATGTAAATATTTAATAACCTAACGAAAAAGAAATCGCAACGCACGCCTTTGATTCTCCCACTAGACAAAAGGAAGGGGATCTGACTACACACATACTTTACGACATAACTGACTTGTGGGACATCTATTTGTTGAATGCAAATGGTTTCCAGATCTGTAACAATATGATATGCAGCAGGAAAAAGATAATTGGTTTTGGGTCATTTATTAGCATAATTAGCCTGCTCATGGTCACTTAAGAGTTGCAATGCTATGTGGTTTTCTGCATATCTTGCAGGATTGTGAGTTGAACAGGTGACCGTGATGGGCTTCTTTGAGGTCGGTGATAGCATGATAGGGGAGGGGGTAGCGTGAAATACTCCGGTGTTTTGATGACCGTTCGCTTTTATGAGAGGGTGAGGAGGGAGGACAAAATGGGGGTTGGGAGGGAGGGAGAGAGGAAAGATGGGACAGAGTTCAGAGGGGGAGTTTTAGGATCTGAGGAGTGGGGATGGGGAGTAAAATAGGACACAGTTGGGAGAGGGGGTTGGGGGTGGGGTGAGGAATTTCTGGGGAGTAGGGGGGTTGAGGAGCTGTTGTGGGGGTGGGGGATTGGGATTGGTTTGAAGGCTTCGAGTCGGGAGGGGATTGATGACTCAAGGTTGGGAGGGGGAAGGGGAAGGCGAAGACTTGGGGTTGGGAGGTAGAGATTGATAACTTGGGGTTTGGGAGGGGTGTGGGGTTGATGACTGGGGTTTAAGAGAGGGGGGAGTTGGGGACTTTCAGTCACATTTTACATTGGGCAGATGCTCCATGGGTCGATTCAGGAAAGTCCAGAAACTTTAATGGATTGGCAAAAGATTGGCCGATGCAGTTTAACATAGAGAAATGTAAGGTGCTGGATATAGGTAAGAATAATGAAAATAGGGACAACATATAATGCAAGGGGCAGCTTTGGAGCATGTGAACAGGAGAGGGATCTTGGGGTAGTTATAGATATGAGGGATAATCAGACAGCATTGGGTAAATCTAGCAGTATTTTAGTTGTGGGGAATGAATTATATAAATCAAAAGAGGTAGTGTTGGCACGGCACAGAAATTTAGTGAGGCCTTAATCTAGAATATTGTGTCCAGTTTTGGTCACCACATCTGAGGAAGGACAAAGGTGCCAAAGAGGATACAGCTTCTGGCTACGAGATACGTAGCGAGACCAAGCGATGACGAACGACTTAAGGAGACAGGACTCTCTGCCTTAGAAAGGAGGCAATTATGAGGGGATTTGATAAAGATGTTTTAGTTAATGAAGGGTATAGACAAAATATATGCAGAATAGATTTTCAGAAGAATATACAGTGATAGGACCAAGGGCCATTGTTTGATAGTTATAAATGATGAGAGTTAGGACAGTTACGATGGTGAGGATGATTCGAACAGTTACAACAGTGGTCTTTCAGTCAGAGAGTAGTTAGGCCTAAGTCACATTTGGCACGGCGGCCGTAGGGTCTACAAAATCTACGGCCACTAGCAATTATAGGGCGGCCGCAGTATTTCCACGGTCACACAATGTAGCAGTCACATATGTTTTTATTTTTCGGGGAGCCACACGGCGTATTTAGAAATTGTGGAGACTGAAAACATGGGGGTGCCATACGATCTTTGATTTGATGTCGCACGGTGACCTTAGGGCGTCCCTGCGGCGGCCATAGAATTTTCAAGGCAGATGCAAGGTGGCCTCAAGGTGCCCGCAAGGCGACCGCAGGGGGGCCCTAAGGCGAACATGCGGCCAGACAGACGGTAACGAGTGGGTATATATACCAGTTCTTTTTTTACTGAAATAAAAATATAACAGTTCGGAATATACCAGAATATATAACTGAACATACTACAACTATTATATATATAACTGAATATACCAGTTCAGAGTATAGGCAAACACCTATACTCCGATCTCTAGCGGTAGCGCACGGTGGACGCACGGTCGACGCAGACTGCCACGGAGGCCGTACGTAGGACGCACGGCGGGCATAGGGGAACCGTGCGTCGACCCTGCGTTGCCCGTAGGTAGTCACACAGACCGCAAGGCCACCGTACGTTGAACACAGGGACGCCTTAGGACTACCCTATGGCGACCGTGGAAATAGTGTGGCCGCCGTAATTTTTTTGGGGTTGTCAAAATTCATTTTTCATTGATAAGAGCCTACGGCAGCTGCACGAATAACGCAAGCCCACCGTACGCCCTACGTATGGTCGACGTGGAACACATCTACGTCACAGCTTGGTTTGTCGAATTGCTACTGCCAACGTCAAAATGAAAAAAGTTATAACTCTGCGCTATAATTCCACGGCGACCCTACGGCCTGTAAAGGATAGCCATACGGCGTAAGGCCACCCTGAGGCCACCTCAGAAACTCTGCGGCCGCCACACGTTTCTGTCAATTAAGGGGGGTACGGCCGCCGTATCCGAGCCGTAGAGCAAATGTGACTTAGGCTTTACTGCTTGGAATGATCTCCCTAAAAAGGTCGTGGCATCAGGAAGAGTAGATATGTTTAAATTGGAATGAGATATAGGTACCTGGATGCATTGGGGATAGGGAGGGGGTACAGGGGTATTGGCAGGATTTGTAGGATGGGTGAGGGTTTCTTTGGGTTAGTGCAGCACAGGCATGAGTGCCGAATGGCTTCCTCTCGGATCAATGTTCCTTCTTTACCTTTGTTAGATCTTGGACAATGACATAGATAGGAAGGTCGTGGGATGCTGTTTTCAATAAATGGAGAGAAATGCATGAAAAGACAGCATCCCAGTTTGTAGATTTTTCCACATGTTGGTCGAAACTTGGGGACATCCGTTTCAGGGATTTTCTATGTGTTGGTTGAATCTGCAGCTGCTGTTTCTACCTCATTAAAGGAAAATTTTCTGAACCAGATCTGTCGTTTTTTACTCATGTCTTCATCCCTATGTTACTGTTTGTGTGTTCCCTCCAATTTTCTGTGTTAAATCATAACCTTGTTGTGCTTTATTTGTCCAATTCGTTTTCATGTTGTTCAATGCCTACTCCTTGCATGGATGCTGTGAAAATTCTGTGTCCCTTTTGTTGCCATGTTCCTTGTTTTGCTTCTTTCTTCCAAAATATTGTACTTTCTACCTCTTCGCTTCAATTTTAGTCAAAAAAAATTTCATTGTTTCACTCCACAATGATCTCCCACCCCATGTGTCCTCCTCTACCCCTCATTCCTTCCCCCACCCATAGTTTGTCCAAGTCCCCCTCGATTTTATCCTGCCACCTTGGTGTTGGTGTTTTCCACCTCTTTCCACTCTTCCTTTTGTTCTGTTTCCTCCTGATCTGTTCAGTGTTCTAGCTCTTCCATGAGGTTTGACTCTGTATACAAAATAAAATCCTACTGTCTTCTTGTGCCATTGTCCAAGATAGCCCAGGTTACTCTTCAGCAGCTCTGTCTTGAAGAAAGGGAGAGAAATGCATGAAAAGAGAGACTCAGCTACTATGAGCTGCTGAAGAGTAAACTGGGCTACGCATCATGATACAAGCTCTGAGAAAGAGAGTTTCAAAGTTCAGGTTTCCATTTATAATCCTATTGAACAAGGATCAGTGTCAGCCTCAAACATCATGTTAAAAACTGCCATTTATACCAAAGGTGTACGGATCTTGAGAAAACTTTAGTCTCAAGAAAAGTACTTTAGATTCTTATGTACTCAACTCTGAGCTGTTCAGTCTGGGTTTGAATCTCGACCTGGTCATATACAGTCACCCAGTTGTTTTGCTTTCAGGGTGAGGCATCAATGTGGCTGCCAACCATCAGATGGACATTAAGCTGGATGTCTGCCGTTGGACATTAAGCTGTTCATTGTTAGATGTTAAAGATCCCACGGTGCCTTTCTCAAAGAGTAGGTGAGTTATCTCTGGTACCATGAACAAATTACAAATCTTGCCACTTTCAGTGGCGACATTTCCAGAATTGATTCTCGCCTTGAAACATTTCTCAACTTGTCCTGAAAGAGCCCCTAAGCTCTCTCAAGACTGTACCTCCAATCCATATAACAATACGCTTGTTCATCCGTCCACCCGTGTGTAACGCTCTTTTCCACCCATTGGTTAGGCAGCTGGCCTGACTCCACCCATAATATAATTGTAACCTGAAACACCATCCAGCCACCATTTTGGTGCTATGCGAAGCCAAAGACATCTTCGGAGCTGTGATATTCACAATCACCATGCCCTCCCTATAAGTGCAAAAACAACCAAAATGACTTTTAAAAGAATCATCAAATATCGAAAGGTTGGAGCCAATCGGCACCATGGACCTTGTGAACATCACGGTATGAACAGGCCTCAGGCTTTAGAGTTTAGTCCATAGGCATCAGGCCTCTGGTGTCAGCTTATGGGCCAGTGCAATTGGAATCTGTCTGAGCTACTGTATATAACCATGATGTATTATATAGTCACATATAGGCCGGGTGCCAGTGGGACTTACCTTGCAGTTGGACATTAAGCCTTAATCCCCCACCGCCCCCCCCCCCCCCGTGACAATTTTTCTGATACCACAGTGTTCATATGTATCCCAAGTATCAGAAAAAAGATGTTTCCATAAAAATAACTCATTTGCACTATGCTTTATTAAGCTGTTTCCATTTTTGCATGTAATTAAGCTATCCAAGCATTATTCTACATCTCTGACAACAAAGGAAATATGTTCACTCTACTCCTTGACCCTCCAAACATATGTGTAGATTCCTCATTTACAAATTTCCATGCACCAGAAGTTGAGATATTTACAAAAATGAGAATTTCCATAATGGCGGATCCTAATTAGCACATCAATGCATTTAAAATTATTTCCACTACTTTTACTCAAACAGAAAATAGTTATGTTTCCCTGAAACACCAACAGACATCATAATTCGCAGTTATGTATTATATCAGGACCAGGTAATTAATTCTATTGATTAATCTGATTTCGCATGATTTTCGAACGATTCATTGTGTTTTGTATTTTATGCTAATTAGCCTATTTTTAAAAATTCAAAAATTTTAATATATTTTTTGCCAACCTGGCTTGTATCTGGAAACACTTAATGTTTTTTTGACAAAAAAACTGACATGTGTCAGTAATTACAAGGAAAGAAAATAGAAATTCTTGCATTTTTTGTGGGAATTATTGTCTTTAAGTCAAATTTAATTTATATTTAAATGAGCTAATTAGCATAAACAAAATATATTTTAACACGTAAATGTTTAAGCTTTAGTTTGACACCAATTTTGTGATTTTATGTTTATATTTGACAGAGATATTGACATTTTGCCGATCTTTGTGAGATTCATGTATTTTTGATTGGTTGCCATGGAAACAGCTTAATAAAGTTTAGTGCAAATGAGTTATTTTTCTGGGAACATCTTTTTTCTGATACTTGGGATATATATGAACACTGTGGTATCAGTGAAAAATTGTCGCAGTGGGGAGGGGGGGGTGCAAGGTAGGTCCCACTGGCCCCAGGCCTAATAGACACTGAGCATCTTTTTGCTTTAAACCCAGGTTGTTTTCCCGGAGCGATTGAGGCAGCGGTATGTTGCCTATACACCGCCCAAATAACGATGTGGCTTTCTCTCAAGCAAGAGCTTTTCCCGCAAAGGTTCTGCATGGGTCCCTTCGAGTACAAGAATAATTACACTCGCAGATTTTATGGGGTATTCTTTTGTTCTAAATAACCTTTCATTACCTAGCATCAATTAAATCAAAATGTTTCATCAAAATGAAGAGTTCAATTGTTTTCAATAATCAGAAACCCAGGATTGACTTAACGTAATAATCATGTTCCTGTGGTCATATTGGCTTTGTAAGCTCATATTTATTTTTCTCTATAATTTCCTTTCCTATGAATCAAAATGACTGTATTAATTTTCTAACCATACAGGAAAACAATCTTGTGTCATACCCCCATGTCTGTCATGGAACAACTCAGTGGTGGAATGGGCAAAGCCCTGTTGCCTTGCTCTCACCCGTGAGGGTTTAATTCCCATCGATGCTCAGTGGAAATTTCCACAGCCTGCAATGGAATGGCAACCTGCCCAGGATTAATTCTCACCGAGAAACATGTTCCCAACCTCTCATGAGCACTCCATACTGTTGTCATAAGGCTTATGTGAACCCACTATCAAACTGCATGGATATGGAACATATCATGAAGGCTTTTTTTTATTTTACATGAAACATGAATGCTAAGAAGGCAAGTTTTACTTATGAATAATAATAGTTTATAGTGGATATTTCAGTTATATGTTGGAATATCATGACAGCAGTAGTCATGGTTTATAGCTCCATCGACAACGTAGTTGTGTTAAAGATGCATCATACTGGTGTGAAAGAAAAATATGTTTCCTTTGGAAACAAAACCTTTTCTGTAAATAAACAAATTTGACCACAAAATATGTGTTGAGTTCAGACATGTTGACTGTAAATAAAATTATTGTATCTGATTCTTGTGCGAACAGTATGTTGCAGTTGAATAATTTAGGAATTGCACTTTACGAAACATTTGAATAATCGCAAGTTTTCCTTCCAGAAATGTGAAATCATCACAAAGGGTGATGCCATTCAAACGTGCATATGAACATGCACAGAATCAATGCAAATGTTATAAAATGAATAATTATATATTTTTATGGAATTTCAATCTGCATATTAGTACTGCAGTCTGTGATCTATAACCATATGTTTGTGGGTGTGATTGTGGCTTAGTAGTAAATTACTAACCCATAGTAACCCAGTTGTTACAGATTCAAATCGGCCTGAAAGTGGCACTGCTAAACGTGAAGAATTTTAGCCTCATCCATTCTGGTAGGGATAGGAAAGGAAATTGCAGTGTACGTGTGTGTGTGTGTGTGTGTGTGTGTGTGTGTGTGTGTGTGTGGGTGTGTGTGTGTGTGTGTGTGTGTGTGTGTGTGTGTGTGTGTGTGTGTCCTTGGTTGGTATCTTCATATGCGGGTTTCAGAAGGTGAAACGGAGTCCTCCCAGGGCTCAAAGTATCCACCTCCGTTTTGTTAAGCGATTACAATTCATGGACCAAGCTGTTCAACTCTGTTATTCTGAGAGGTTTGTTCTGAGGGCTCTTTTGAGGATGGTCACTGAACCCCGGACTGCCTCCAATTGTAGTTCAAAAACTCTTTTGTAGTAATATTCTCAGGGATAGTTTTTAAGATCTCTGCAAGGTTTTTCTTTATCGTGTGTGCGTGTGCATGTGGGTCCACTGTGTGCATGTACAGAGATTTTTTTTGCATTCTGATGCTTTTTGAGGGTCTTAGGGGTCTTCGAGATCTTGAGGGGTCTTTGGGTTCTCAAGAATCTTATGGTTCTAATGGGTCTGAGGGGTCTTAAGGGGTGTATGGGGTCTTAATGAGTTTAAAGGGCTCCAAAGTGTCGAAAGGGTCTTGATAAGACTAAAAGAGTAAAAGGACTAAAAAGGATAAAAAGGACTGTCCCCTCTCTGCCCACCCCAACTCTCTGTCCTCCCCTCCCTCTTTCTTTCCCATTTTTCAAAGCAAATGGCATTAATGGCATGAAGAGGTTAAAATTTAATCAAGAGATTAAATTAAATAATGATTAAGATCAAATTAAATTAAGTCGTTAAAATTAAATAACGAGGAAACATCAATGATATATGCAAAATCTCTGAGCGACACTGTTGAAGCAGCTCTCTGAGAATAGCCAGAGAGATGTTGACTCTCACAAACATGATCAGATAAACCGATTGGAGCAGAGGAAGAGCAGGAGACATTTGCAGGGAAGGTTGTCAACACCAAGTCCAAAAGCGAGGATTTTACATGGGGAGAAATCTGGTTTGAAAAGTTCACAGATTAAGTCAGTCCCATGGAGTCACAGACGTCCTTGACTGAAGTGCCATGGTTGGTGAGAAAGGTACCAACATCCAGCCAATTGGCATGGTGACAATTGAAATTGCCACATATGAGGAAGAGAGAGAACGTTGGGATGAGTGCTTAAAAGTTGGTCCATGTTTGTGTGTGTGTTTTTGTGTTTTTGTGTTTTTTGTGTTTTTGTGTGTTTGTGTGTTTGTGTGTGTGAGAGAGAGAGAGAGAGAGAGAGAGAGAGAGAGAGAGAGAGAGAGAGAGAGAGAGAGAGAGAGAGAGAGAGAGAGAGAGAGAGAGAGAGAGAGAGAGAGAGAGAGAGAGAGAGAGAGAGAGAGAGAGAGAGAGAGAGAGAGAGAGAGAGAGAGAGAGAGAGAGAGAGAGATAATATATATATATATATATATATATATATATATATATATATATATATATATATATATATATATATATATACTGAGATGCAAAAGAAACTTACTACTTGTTTGAAATGTAATAAAATTGTAACAGTTCAAAATAAAACAAACCAACAATTGCTAATTGAAACATTGGCATTTTATTGATGACATGTCAAGTTTTTGACCAAGATACACCATCTCATAAGTTTGTTCTACAGTACAGAACAGCACAGGGTGCAATGTCAGTCCCCTTTCAATAGTGTGTGTGGCCACCATTGTCATGGATACAGGCAGTGCATCGTCGGCGCATACTGCCTACCAGTCTTTGGATGGATTGCTGCTGGATTCTGTCCCACTCAGTCCTCAATGTCTGAAGCCATTTGACTGAGGACCATCTGCCTGTCCTGCCTTGCAGTGGTGACTCGGCCTCCCTGATCGAGGTCTGTCATCTGCAGAGTTGTAGGGGGTGTCTCCGTCCACCAGGGCCGATATCGTCAGGTGTGAACAGCCAAGGCGACGTGCCACCTCATGGTAGCTCAATCCGCCTTGCAGTATGCCCAAAGGCACACTGCCGTTGATCCCTTGACAATCGTGGCATGTTGATTGAAATGCCCATTTTGCACTGGCCTTTTTAAAGCCAATATCAAGACATCACGTGCAGCTCATTAAAATCATCCCGTACCCCTTGGCTAATCACTGACAGTCAAAATGGCTGTTCAACAGCTGTGCTATGAAGTGACCATTGAAGGTTCAAGTGACCATCCGTGACCATTTTGTCTGACAGTGAGGGCACTATTGTCCACAAATAAGTTCACACATTTACTACACGCAGTGTTATTGTTGATATTTGAAGGTTTTAAAGGTGGTAAGTTCCTTTTGCGTTTCAGTATAGATGGATAGATGAAGTCGTCACTGTTTTGAGGACAATACAACACACAGACAACCAATAGGTTGGAGTGGTGGGGAAGTCGCAGGCAAAGGTACTCCTGGGGGTTGGGAGGGAGTAAAGAGATACTAAAGGAGTCAGTCTGGGATGTCCTGTGGGAGGAAGGATTCTGTTAAACAGATGATGGATGATAGATGATGTCTGGAGCTTTAGCAGCAGCCTGGTTGAGTGATCTGTCAGGCTGGAGCAGAGGCCTCAGATGTTTGAGGACCACACAGTGAGGTACAGGAGACAAGGTGTTGGGAGGGTCTGGGATAGGTGGGGGATGCTCTTAGGTTGGGGGATGTGGAGGAAGGGGGGAGGCTGGGTAGGTGCGGGCTGGAAAGAAAGATGGGAGGGGACAGGATTGGGGGTGGGGGAGATGGGAGGGAGCAGAACTGGAGGGAAGATGGGAGGGGTGGTATGGTGGGGAAGATGTGAGGCAGTGATACGAAGGAGAAGATAGGAGGGGGTAGGAAGAGGGTGTAGCTGAGAAGGGCATGATGAGGGAGAAGCCGAGAGAGGACAGTACGAGGGTAAGCTGAGAGGAGGTAGGTTTGGACAAAAGCCTTGAGGTGGTGGTGTGAGGGGGGAGCTTGGAGAGGGGGAAGCTAGAAGAGGGTGAGGTGAGGGGAAAGCTGGGAAAGGGTGGTGTGAATGGGGTGTTTGGAGATGGTGGGTGAGCGGGGAGCTTGGAGAGTGTGGGGGTGATGGAGAAGCTTGGAGAGGTTAGGGTGAGGAGGAATTAAAAAAGGGGGGGGGAGAATGAAGTAGAGAGATACTGAAGAGGGGGACACGTAGAAGGGATGGGGTTGGAAGGACACAGGCTTGTCAGAGATATGGGGGAGGGTACTAACACGGAGGGGTTTGACACTTCAAAACAACATGAAGGGGATTTGATTGTTGTGCACAGAGAACTTCAGAAAACTGTACTTCTGAAGATTCCCATGTGTAACATTCTGAGCTAAAGATAATGAGGTGGGTGGAAGGAATTTTTGTTCCTTTTTGGAAGTACCACCATTTTGGAAGCACAGAGAAAGGTTATGCTGCAGGAACTGGAGGATGGATGACATCCACCAAATGGATTCCTTGTGAAGAATAAAAAGAGGAAGAATAGATTGTGATGTCAAAGAACACGTGGTGTGCTGATGCCAGGGAAATAATGGAATTGAAGCAATTTAATATACTGTACTGCACTGTATTTTAAAAGCTTTTAAAGGAAGAAGCATTTTCTTCAATTAAGGTATTGAGAAAATGTTAGAGAAAAATGAAGAGATGTGCAGGAAGTACTGGTAGAAGGCAGAATAATACGATGTCCAAGTGAGAGTTTTTTGGGTTGTTTTTGTTCCTCTGCTGACTTATGCCTCCGCTGATGCGACCTATGATGTCATACGTGGAGAACTTTTTGTTCCTCATGGATAGGCGATCATAACTGTAAAGCTTTCCCTTGATCTGTTCAGATATTTCAGAGGTTTTTGAAAGTTTTTATGTTAAACCGCGTGACCAATGACGTCATCAAATTTTTTTTTTTGTCCATATAATTTAGCCCTAGATGACCCTCAAAAATTTTCATCCTGATGAGATAAAGCATTCAAACTATGCAATGATGACGTCAAAACGAAGCCACCTATGACATCATCAAAAAAAATCATACTTGTTTCCCATGCGGAGTACTTCAAAACGTGCCAAGTTTCAATATTTTCCATGGAGCAGTTTTGGAGATACAGAGGCCCAAAGTTTTTCCTTTTTTAAAACATGGCTGCCCCACGACGTGACCTATGACCAGTGTGACCACTCCTCATTTTCATAAATGCCAAGGTGAGCCAATGAGAAGAACCAAGAATTCACAAGGTTTCGGAAAAGCGATGATAATCGAAAACCTATACTCCAAGAAAACCTGTAGAAAACCAAGACGCCAAGGTGAACAACGAATAGCCAAGATCTTGTGAAAAAAAGCCAAGGAGTGGTCACACTACCTATGACGTCATAATTATCATTAAAGCATTCTACATGAGTAGTCGCATCTATGGTGAAAATTTTACGTCAATCAGATAAGCGATTGCAGAGAAAACAAAATTAGCATGGACATACGGACGGACAGCAACACAAAAAGTTAATGCCTCCGGTCGACGACTTCGTTAGCGGAGGCATAAAAATGATGAATTATCTTCACACCTGGTGGTGTCTGTACGAAATATTAATCTCTCTTTCTGTGGTCTCCATATTATTTTATGGAGAAAGTAATATCTTTGGTAGGGAAGGCCATTGGGCCAAGTGTGCTGATAAGATTTCCAATTGTCTCCACTTCGACAAAATTGCTGGAGGCTTAATTTTCACTTCCTCTTGGAATATATATATATTCAATACATCCCCTCTTTTGATTTGAGACATTTATTTTTGAAGACTTCTAATCTCCCAAATCTATTCACTTCACCAATGTCGAAAAAATCGATCTGGGTTTGATTTTGTTGTTTTCTTAACACCGGCATAATATTTGGTTATTCTAAGCGAACATAATTCACTTTACAGCAACGTTACCGGTAATGCAATAGCCGATTTAATCAAACCCACGCCTCAAAATAGCGAAGCAATCTTACCGAAAAGCTATTCTTAGTGAATGCTGCCAATGGAGAGAAATATTTGCACAAAATCAAAAGTATAAATTTAACTTTGGTGTCATTACCTCCAACACCAATGGTGGATGGAGGTTATGTTTTCACCTCTGTCTATCTGTCTGTCCGTATGTTCATCTGTCTATGAGCTGTATAACTCAAAACGTTATTGACGGATTTTTAATGAAATTTGGTGGACAGATTGGGTGCGCGACAAGGAGGGATTGATTAGATTTTAGGTACGATTTGGATACGAGAACTTTTTTAAGTGATTCTTCACCATTGAGCGATGGGGCCAAAAATGATATATAACTCGACATCTTAAAATGTTGTGGACTAGTTATGACATAACTTGGTGGATGAGTTGGGTAGGTGTCAAGAACAAGCTGATTCGATTATGGTTCAGGTCCAGAGGTATATCTGGCCTACAAAACATAAACTGTTCAGACTGACGGAGGGAGGTATGCGCTTCACCTCGTGCCATTCTATTTGTCAAGTACATACTTGAAACACGAGAAGTACAAAAATGCGTGAAGTCACAAAATATATTTATTTATTGGATTCAAAGTCAAGGCTCGTGGAAGAGCGACAACACTGAACAGCTCAGGATGCAAAATAACAAAAGGAAGAGTAGAAAGAGGGGGAAAACACCAACAGTAAGGCTTCAGGACACAATCGAGGGAGACAATGACAAATAATGGGTGTGGGTAGGAATGAGGGTTATGCGAAGGCAAATGAGGTGGGCCAGAAGGAAACAGAAGCAAACTCTCAGGGAGGAAAAACTGTAAATTTGGATGGGAGTGAGTTTGGGGGAGAAGGCGAGGGGTTAGGGGAGTTAACAGGGGTTGAAATGATGATGGTTTTGGACAGAGGATGACCTGAGATGGTGGTGAACAGCTGTCTTGAAGACGTGGAGGGAAGAATGAGATTGGAGAGAATGTGGAAGTTGATTGAACAGGTGGGAAAAAAGAGGAACTAATGAATGGAGGCAGGCAGTGATTCTCGATTTTTGGAGTTTCACCAGAAGGGGGTTGAAGGTGGACCAAGTGCAACCTCAAGAAATCTTAAGTAGGGGGGAGGGGGGACAAAGCAGGGAAAGAACAAAGGATGCAAGACCAGAAACTGGGCGGTAGAAGACAGAGTGAGCATTGACATGTCTGCCATGGGAAAGTGATAAACCCATTGTTTCAGCTTCATTGCGGAATATTCCAACGATCTTAAAGCCCTTGGTTTCCACGGCATCAAGCTGAGGAAGGTGTGAGGCAAGGGCGCCAGCCCAGAAGGGAGAGCAGTACTCCGTCAAGCTGATGATGAAGGCTTTGTGGGTGGGTAGGTGTTAAGGTGTGCCAAGGAAGGACTTTGTATGATGGAGGGTGCCCAGTTGGTGACTGGCTTTTGAGGCCAACTTTGAAATGCGGTTTGGCGAAGAAAAATCATGGCTGATAGTGAGACCCAGGAGTTTGAGTGACTAAATTTCCTCAAGAGGATTGTTAAGAAAGTAGATGGGAGGGTTTGTCATACGGTCCATTCGGAGAGAGATCGTGAGGGTGTGAGATTTCTCAGTACTTATTGAAAGACATGTTCCAAGTATTTAACCAGATTGTGATTTTGTCAAGGTCTGAAGAGAGGGAAGAAGCTATTGCCTGGCTAGCTAAAGGGTCAGGGTTATGACGAGAGAGGGTTTAGTCATCAGAAAATAAATAAAGGAGATTTTCTGGAGGGTCAGAGAGCTCGATGATGAAGATTAGGAATAGGACTGGGCCCAGAACACTGCCAGAACTTAACGTTAATGATGAGAGTAGAGGAAGTCAGTAAGCCATGTGTAGAGTTGGCCTTGGATGCCATCGACAGAGAGTTTTGAGAACAAGGCAGGATGCCAGACTGTTTTGATAGCTTAAGATATGTCTGGACAGACGGCCATAATCTCATATCCGACATTGAGGACCCTTATCCATTGTTGGGAGAGTCAATGCAGTATATCCAAGGTAGAGTGACCTTGTCTGCATCCACATTACTGATCTGAGATGAGGTTTTTGGAGAAAAGGAAGGATTTCATATCAACTGTGATGATTGATTCCATGACCTTGCTGATGATTGGAAGGAAGATAATTGGTCTGTAGTTAAGAGGATCAGTTTTTGCTCCTTTTTATGTGATGTGGTGACATTGGCTGATTTCCAAGCAGATGGAAGATGACCTATGGCAAATGATAGGGTAAACCCTTCAGAAAAAGGATGTGAAAGAGTAGCATAGCAGGTTTTTTTTCAGTCACATGAGCTGATGCTGTCTGGTCCAGTTGGAGAATCAGAGTCAAAGGTTGAAAGAACCTTCTTCACCTTTTCAGGTGCAAAAGATAGAGTCCAGGAGCAGTTGGGTATGATTGGGTAGGACGGGTACTGAGAGTGAGGGGTTGGGGGACACAGGATTTGGAAGCAAACACAGAATTGAGGCATTCAGCCTTCTCACAAGCAGAGTTGGCTGTGGTGTCATTTAAAGTGAGGGAAGGGATGGAGGTGGAGTATACTCTGGTGGAGCCAAACTTAACAGGATGCCACGAGGTTTTCGAGGAGGTAGACTAGTTTTAAAGTTCAATCTTGAAGTTGGACAGATGCTGGTTTCTCTTTCTCCTGAGAGTGGGCACACACTTGTTGTGGCCTTTGTGGAATGATCTGAGATTGCCTTCAGTGGGGTTTGCTTTCCAGGAAGAGAAGGAAAGTTTTTTTCTAAGCAACTGCCTCAACACAGGATGCCATCGGTGGGAAGAAGGGTAGGATAACACAAGAAGAGATGGGATGGTTCTTTGCATCAGAGAGGGCAGGTTTCTGTTGAATAATTCCCAGGCTGAATTATCAGCGGTGGGAGATATAGAAGACCAGTCTATATCATTGTCATCTTTTTAAAATTCTTTATCTTTCAAATTTTTTTTCGAAAAGTCTTTTTTGACGTTTGTTGCTTTGAACAGCACAAAGAATGGAGAAATTCCTTTTCTTTTTTTTATGCACACTAATGTTTTTCTTTTCTTTTCAGCATGCAGTCCTGATGTCAAGGTCCCATGTGCGTGCAGTGCTCTGTGTGCCCATCTGGAACTGCAACCACCAAATCATCGGTAGGTTGATTATAAATTGCAGCACTCATTTGGGAGACCATAAGACTGCTTTCGCACACACACGCATGCACACGCAATGTATATGTATTTAATATATTGTGATGTGGAATGGGCTGGGAGGGATCCATAGCTCGATTGTGTTAAGAATCATATGGACCGTGTGTTTAAGAAGGTTCCATTTACTCTTGTGTTAGGGATCTGGCAGTTATGTAGGTCATACTGATGTGGGCACTGAGTTGTCAGTTGTTGTAAAGAATAGAGCAGAATAGGGTAAGTTTCTTTGGTGTAAAATCTCCTGCACATGCAAGACCAGCTGAGAACTTCGGCATAAAGGCACCCAGAAAGACCTTCCCGCTGTAAAGGTATGACTGTGGAGTCCTGGAGAGGTGCGGACCACTATTAATAAGGGCCATGCCACTGGACTGGAAGGCATGAAAATGGTGACACCTACACCAGTGGGTAGCCAAAGAGAGAGACCTGCCTTGCATTAGTGTGGTCCTGGAGATGATAAAGGCGATGTCTGCACATGCGTGCGTCACGTTAGAGTTGAGCATTGTTGTACAGAGGAGAAGATATTACTCCCTCTGCTAGGCTGCCTTCTTTTGTCTCCTGGCCTCCTCATCACTATTCCTCATCGCCATCCAATCTTCCAATCTTCTGCTCTGAGCCAGAGTTTGTCTTGTGCAATACCAGCCTGTTGGGTTATGGCAGGACCAGAGACCAGCTCCTATCAACCTAAAGTCCTTGCCTGCTCCCTTCATTGTGTGAATCTGGTATTGTCGGCGCAATAGTGGGTTATTTATTTCCTTTGTACAAAACATCATGTTTGCTCCCCCCCCCTCTTTCATTCCTCTTCTTTTGTCTTTTGACTGCCAGATCTGTTCCGTATTTTTTGATTGTGTTGTTCTTCCTAATCCCCATATTTCTTTTAAAATAAACTTTTTAATTGTAAGGAACATTTTCCTGCCTTCCTGCCACCCACGTATGATCAGCCAGCAAATTCTGTTTATCTGTTGGGTGATCCTTGTGGCTTTGTAAATGGTAAAAGAATGCAGTACATCAACTTTAAACATCATTTCAGCCATTCACGGAGGACTTTATTGGAACTCGGGCTCAGAATGCCTGCATGAGCTGGGCATCTGACGCGACATGCATATACATATATATGTTTATATATCTATCTATATATATATATATATATATATATATATATATATATATATAATATATATATATATATATATATATATGTATATATATGTATATATATGTATATGTATATGTATATGTATATATATATATATATGTATATATATAATATATATATATATATATATATATATATATATATATATATATTGTTGCGAATTCGAGCCCGCCGGTGTGCGGACGGCCACGTAACTCGGATCGTGGCACGTCGCCCACCGGACGGACAATTCAGTCGTGACCCTCCGGGAACTATCACCCGGAGCCAGTCACGGGTGGGCCTTTCGACCTCACCACAATCGTGCCAATCGGCCACCCGCGTAGGATATGGTTGTTCGCCAAACTCGACCTACCTAAGTACCCACGCGGATGGTAAACCGGGCGATCGTACCTCGCAGCAAGTCGACTTCGGACACGAGCCGCTTGGGCAGCCTGTTCCAAACTATCGGGATAACCGAGCGGTGTTATCGTCGACCCCGATGGTTCAGATTATTTACCGGGCGTTTTGCACCCACTACAAACCCTTTACGTGAAGCAGGATGGAGGGTCAATAAAGAAAAGACGAAGCGAAACGGGAAAACAGTTCACACAATGCACATTTATTTCCCAGCACACGGAAAGCACGTATATACAGCCATACAGTCAAAATGCACATATAGCAACCAAAACAATAAAAGCAACAACGATGCAGAATTGATACTGACTACGTGCACACATGGCAACACTTATACAGTTCTACTTCACAGATGGCGCCAACACATATTTACACAAAAGCAAAGAAAATAAGCCACCCTCATAGACAAGGGGGCAGACAGGCCTGTAGGCCAAATGTGCGCATGACCTGGAGGAGCGGCCAGGTCCGCGAGACCGGGGGGGGGGGGGGTCCTACCCGCGTCCTCGTGACGCGTTGGCGGGCGAGCCACAAATGTGGCCGCGTGGCTGTGCCCCGACTCCGTGCTCCTTGGCGGGTTTTGTTGGCACGACGTTTGGAGTGGGGTGGGAACGGGGCCCCCTTTTGCACTATCTCAGCGTGGGGGGAAAGGGGGAATTGTTGATGCCCTGGGGGAGGAGAATGGCTGGCTGGCTTGGGTCCCGTGACGAGATGAGCGATTCCCCACACCGTAACCTCGTCGCCGACCGCCGTCCTTCTCGCCTCGGACCCGAGCTCCTTTGCCTCTTCCCGCAACTCTTCTCAGTTCTGCACTCTCCTCACCCGACCGACTCGACTCTCCCACTCACTTCACCCGACCGACTCGACTTTGCCACTCTCTTCAGTTCCGCACTCTCCTCACCCGACTGACCCGACTTGACTCACAATTCGCCTTGCACTCACCTTTTTATAGGTGGGCAGGAGAAGCCAGTATGCAAATATTCGGATCAGAATGATCTTGGGGGCGGAGCCACGCTCGCCCATTGGTCGGAGAAAACGGGGGCGTGAACCTCCCCTGATCCTAGAATTTGCAGATATCGGCCTCACACACACGTGCCTGGAGGCGGGGCCAAGCCGCCCCACGCTCGCTAATTGGACGGAGGAAAAGTGGGCGTGTAGCGTTTTTGATCCGAATTTTCCCTCGGAAAGGCCGCTATTTGCGCTCGCGGCTCGGTGCGCTCGGCACCAAACGCCGAATGGGCCCGAGACAGCCCAACGTTCATTGTTCACAGGTGGTGCGGGAATGGCCGTAGAAGGAGAGAGGTGAAGGTGGTGGAGGGTTTTCGGTGGTGGTTTGATGGTTATGGTGCCGTTTGGGAATGGCGGTGATGCGATGTTTGCGGAATTGAGTTGTGAAGGTAAAGGTCGTGGCTGTTGGCATTGTTGTTGTTGTCTGAGGGTTGGAGCGTGGTTGTAGTTGGTGATGATGGCTGGCGTGGTGGTTAAGGTGGTTGTTGTGTGATGGCGGTTGAGACGTGGTTGGTTCAAAATAAATATAGAACAGAAAAAATGGCTAACTCAAAGCGTCGTAGCCCGGATGAATCACATAAATTCCCTCTATACAACGGGTTTGGGCGAACTACACATGGACTTAGAGATATCTCACCTACGGGTCCTGAATGGTGGTTTGCGAATTTCCACAGCCGTAACAATATATGTATATATATATATATATATATATATATATATATATATATATATAAATATATATATAAATATATATACATATATATATATACATACATATATATATATATATATATATATATATATATATATATATATATATATATATATATATATATATGTTTTGAGAATAAGATGCACTTTTGTCATTCCTGGAAATCTCAAGTCCAGGGTGTTCTTTATAAACAGGTGTAAGAAATTTTGGAAAAATAAACAAATATATTTCATGTGCAGTAATCTGATTCCTGCTTCAAATCCATCAGCACATGTTGAACACTTGCACATGATACAACACTTGTATATACATACAGTATACAAACGCAATCCTAATGGAAGCAGACTTAATTTATGCAGTATGTCAGAAATTCATACCATGTATTCACAGTTGTCAATCATAACATATGTCTTTGGCGAAGGCATGGTAATCAGGATAAATGGTAAACCATAATAATGTTGCATTGATGATGGTGATGGTGATCATGATGATGCATGATGTGGATTATGAGAATGACTGCACCATGTAGACAAAACTCAGTAAAAGACGGATGAATTGGTGAAATCATTTGTATGACAAAAGTGAATATAACTTGGTGTACCAATATGAGAATGACTGGGAAAATGAGTCCATATGTTTTTTTCCAAATTAAGAATGGGTCAAAAATGGGGGTGCGCCTTGTACTGAAGTGTGACTTTACACTCAAAACTTTACGGAGAAGATATATAAATATACAGTACTTATATATCTCGAAATATGTGGAGTGTGACGAGCACTCCCCCGATCTCCATTGGACATCGTCCTACACCAAACCATCACCTCCAATCTGTAGGCCTCAGCCTGGCGACACTGTCAAACAGACAAAGATTACATGGTTAACATTAGTTAAACATGAAACAGAGGTGCCTATCTGGATTTTGGGCTTATTTTTCCTCATCAACATGGCATACCAATAACTATCTACCAATGATGACCGCATTCGCCATTTAAACATCAATCGCACATCCTGGCTATTATGGTGAGCATCACTGCAGATTATGTCTCACATTGTAAAACCACACAATCCGCAAAGAACAACTGTCCATCTGCCTCCCAGACAATTGTCTCCGCAAATGCAAACCATTCAACCAGAAGGCACATGGTGCGATCAGCGGGTAAATCAAAGTATGTGGCGTGTGACGAGCACTCCCCTGATCTCCAATGGGCATATCGTCTTCCAGGAGGTGCGATTGATGTTTCAACAACGAATGTGGTCATCATTGGTTCGATATTATCCTCTTCATCCCTTCACAAGGGGTGAGGTCCAATGGCACCTAGCTTCTGCACAGCCTCAACCACACTACACCTCCACTTCCCTCTCTCCTTGGCCAACTCTCTCCACTCTCCAAACACCCCCACCTTACTGATTTCTCTCCTGATATGCTCTCATTGCCATTCTCTCTTTCCCCATTTGCACCAAGTGGGTCCAGCCCATAACAGCCAGCATCTCACCAACCTCCCCATCAAGCTCAACTGCACATCAATCTCCTCCCTCAGTTCATCTATCGTACTTCTGTGTACCCCCTTCACTCCCACAATCCTCCTGACCTAGTTGTTCTCACGGACCTGCAACCTCTGTTGTCTCTCTGTTGGTGCCACCATTTTGAGACCATAAAGTTATCACACAAAAACCAAAACTTTCCCTTTCAATTATCTGGATGTTTTTCTGACTGCCAATTTTATTCTATCAAAACAAATTCAAAATCAGTGCGAAAAGTTAGTGTCACAGAACTTGGGTACTCACACTCTTATTCTGTGTATGACTTATCCAAGGAAA